>NW_022436941.1:52325525-52401868 GCF_009761245.1 Sapajus apella
TTTTAGTAGAGACAGGGTTTCACCATATTGGCCAGGCTGGTCTAAAATTCCTGATCTCAGGTGATTGATCCACCTGACTTGGCTTCCCAAAGTGTTGGGAATACAGGGCTGAGCCACCACGCCCAGCCTGATTAACTCTTTTATGTGAAGTACTTGGAGACAAATTTTTGGCTCCAATGTGCTTTTTTAAGCTCTTCTTTTTCAAATTTCATCCAAAGCCTTTTGGTAGTCAATCGCATTTATGAAGTTATTCCAAAATTGTGGAGCCCAGCCAAATAGTTTCCAAAAGCACAGAGCTGCAATTGGCAATATGGTAGGCAAGATAATAGTTTTCTTTAAAGATATCCATACTCTGATCCTTATAATTTGTGAATCTGTTAAGATACATGGCAAAAAGAACTTTGCAAGTGCAATTAAATTAAGGACCTTGGTATGGGAGGATTACCCTGGAGTATCTGGGTGAAACAAATCTAATCGTACAAATTCTTAAAAGCAGAGAATCATTCTTGCCTGTGGTTGGAGACTATGAGATGATGAAAGGAGAGTCAGAGAGATTTGACATTGCTGACTTTAAAAATGGAGAAAAGCCAATGCCTAGAAGAGTTTCCCCTCGTTTATCTTCTAGAGGTTTTACAGTTTTGCATGTTCAATTTAAGTCTTTGGTCCATCTTGAGTTGATTTTCATATAAGGTGAGAGGGATCTGGTTTCATTCTACATGTGGCTAGCAATTTTCCCATTACCATCTATTAAACAGGGTATCTTTCCCCCAACTTTATGTTTTTGAATGCTTTGTTGAAGATCAGTTGGTTCTAAGTATTTGACTTTATTTCTGAGTTCTCTATTCTGCCCCATTGGCCTATTTGTCTTCTAATATATTGGTATCATATTATTTTGGTAACTATAGCCTTGTAGCATAATTTGAAGTCCAGTAGTGTAATGTCTCCAGCTTTGTTCTTTTTGCTTAGTGTTACTTTGGCTATGTAGGCTCTTTTGTGTTTCCATATGAATTTTAGGAATTGTTGTAATTTTGTGAAAAATAATGTTGGTATTTTGATAGGAATTGCAAAGAATCTGCAGACTGCTTTGGGCAATATGGTCATTTTTGTGATATTGATTCTTCCAGCTCATGAGCATGGGATGTGTTTCCATTTGTTTGTGTCATCTCTGATTTCTTTCAGCAGTGTTTTGTAGTTCTCCTTGTAGAGCTCTTTCATCTTGGTCAAGTACATTCATATGTGTTTTTTGTTGTTTTGTTGTTTCTTTAAGTGTTGTAAAAGTGATTAAATTTTTTATTTGATTCTCTGCTTGGTCATTGTTGGTATATAGAAGTACTATTAATTTGTGTATATTGATTTTATAACCTGAGACATTACTGAATTTGTTTATCAAATCTAGGAGTCTTTTGGAGGGGTCTTTAGGGCTAGCTAGGTATACTATCATATAATCAATGAACAATGACAGTTTGATTTTCTCTTTTCCAGCTTAGATGCCCTTTATTTTTTTATCTTGCCTGATTGCTCTAGCTAGGACTTTCAGTACTATCTATGTTGAATAAAATTGGTGAAAGTGGACATTGGCCTAGGCAAAGAATTTATGACTAAGACCACATATTCAAATGCAACAAAATCAAAAATAAATAAATGGGATATAATAAAGATTCTAAAAGATCCTGTACAGAAAAAGAAATAATCATCAGAGTAAACAGACAACCCACAGAGTGAGAGAAAATATTTGCAAACTATGCATCCAACAAAGGACTAATACCCAGAATCTATAAGGAACTTAAACATATCAGCAGGAAAAAAATAACAACCCCATCAAAAAGTGGGCAAATGATATGAATAGACATTTTTGAAAATAAGATATACAAATGTTCAAGAAACATGAAAAGATGGTCAAATTACTAATCATCAAGGAAATGTAGATTAAAACTACAATGAGATACCTCCTTATTACTACAAGAATGGCCATTATTAAAAAGTCAAAAAAACAATAGTTTTTGGCATAGATGTGGCAGAAAGGGAATGCTAGTCCACTGCTGGTAGGAATGTAAATTAGTACAACCTCTGTGGAAAACAGTATGGAGTTTAAATAACTAAAAATAGATCTACCATTTGATCCAGCAGTGCCACTACTGGGTATCTACCTAAAGGAAAATAAGCAATATCAAAAAGACACCTATATGTGTATGTTTTTTGGCAGCACAATTCACAATTTCAGAGATTTGAAATCAACCTAAGTGCTCATTGACCAATGAATGGATAAAGAACATGTGGTATGTACACACTATGGAATACTACTTAGCCATAAAAAAGAATAAAATAATATCTTTTGCAGGAACTTAAATGGAACTGGACACTATTATTCTAAGTGAGGTAACCAAGAAATTGAAAACCAAATACTTTATGTTCTCATAAGTGTGAGTTAAGTTATGGGTACACACAGAATGATATAATGAACTATGGAAACTCAGCAGTGGGACGGAAAGAATGGGGGTAAGGGATAAAAACACTACATATTGGATACAATGTACACTATTGAAGTGCAAGGTGCAATAAAATCTCAGTCTTCATTACTACACAATTTATCCATGTAACAAAAACCACGTGTACCCCAAAAACTACTGAAAAAAATATTAAGGAAAGGAACCATTAGCCAAGGAACGCAGGCAGTCTTTAGAAGCTGTAAAAGGCATAGAAACTGTCTTTACCCTAGAGGCCTCAGACAGAAATGAAGCTTTGCCTGCAATCTTGATTTCAGCCCACAGACGTCTGATCTACAGACTGCGTGATAATAAATTTGTGTTTTAGGCCACTATGTTTGTGGTAATTCATGGCAACTTTAAAAAACAAATAGGAGTCTGCCTGGACATTTGTTTTAATTGGGAGTGAGGAGGGCTCAAAAACTACAAACCCCTCTCAAAGCATTTACTAAGAAATATTTATTGATGACTCTAGACTCCGTTTTTGTTTTTATACTGCTCAATTATTATGTACTGAAATTGTAATTTCTATCCATTTGTTAGGTTGGCTATTACATGATTTTCTTTTTTTAAAAGCTTTATTGAAATGTAATTCATATAATTTGCCAATTTAAAGTGTACAGTTTAGTATTTTAATGTATTCACAGAGTTGTGCAACCATCACAACAATCTTAATTTTAGAATATTTTCAACATCTTAAAAGAAATTGCATATTCTTTAGCAGTCAATCCCTATCCCCTCATTCAGAGCCCTAAACGAATGCTCATATAATTTCTGTCTTTATTACTTTGTCTATTCTGGGCATTTCATATAAGTGGAATCCTAAAAAGTGTGGCCTTTTGTGTATGACTTCTTTGACTTAACATAACGTTTTCAAGGTCCAATTATACTGCAGTACATATCAGTACTTCATTCCTTATTATTAGTGAATACTACTCCATTATATGGATTTACCACTTCCACATTTTCTTTTTTCATTCAAGAGTAGAACTGTGCTTTTATGGTTAAAAGACAAGATTGTCAAGCATTCTGTATTAACAGTGGATGTAGAAATTTTTTTTTCAGATGGATAAAATGTATATGGTACAAATGTAAAGTCTCCTATATAAAAAATTTTGTACAATTTTCGTATTAAGTCTTATCTGGCATATTCTAGTCAGATTATAGGTAAATTAAGTTTTTGAATTATTTTAAAAAAAGGATGGTTGAAATTTTGGTTGTTTCACTTTTTATTTATTATAAACAATCTTGCTATGTTATGAATATTTGTGTACAAGTTTTTGTGCATATGTACGTTTTCATTTATCTTGGGTACATAATTAGGAGTGGAATTGTTGGATCATATGATATGTTTAATGTTTAAATATGGCACATACACACCATGGAATACTATGCAGCCATAAAGAAGGATGAGTTCATGTCCTTTATAGGGACATGGATGAAGCTGGAAACCATCATTCTCAGCAAACTAACATGGGAACAGAAAACCAAACACCACATGTTCTCACCACAAGTGAGAGCTCAACAATGAGAACATATGGACACAAGGAGGGGAATATCACACACTGGAGCCTGTCAAGGGATGGGGGGCAAGGAAAGGGATAGCATTAGGAGAAGTATATAATGTAGATGATGGGTTGATGGGTGCAGCAAACTACCATGGCATGTGTATACCTATGTAACAAACCTGTATGTTCTGCACAGGTATCCCAGAACTTAAAGTATAATAGAAAAAAATATTTTTTAAAAAAGAGTGACACCCTGGAAGGTGGCTGGCAAGATAGCTGAATAGGAACAGATCTGGGCTGCAGCTTCCAGTGAGATCAATGCAGAAGGGGGGTGATTTCTGCATTTCCAACTGAGGTACCCAGCTCACCTCATTGAACTGTTTAGACAGTGGGTATAGCCCGTGGAGGGTGAGCTGAAGCAGAGTGGGTCATTGCCTCACTCAGAAAGGGGTCTGAGAACTACCTCCTGTAGCCAAAGGAAGCCATGAGGGACTATGCTGTGAGGAATGGTACATTCCAGCCCAAAAACTACACTTTTCCCATGATCTTCACAACCTGCTGTGAAGGGGCTGTGCTGTGAGGAATGGTACACTCCAGCTAAGATACTATGCTTTTTCCACAGTTTCACAACCCGCAGAAGATTCTTTCAGGTGCCTAGGCCAACAAGGCCCTAGATTTCAAGCACAAAACAGGACAGCTCTTTGGGCAGACACGGAGCTAGCTGCAGTAGTTTTTTTTTCATACCCCAATGGCACCTGGAATGCCAGTGAGACAGAACCATTCACTCCCCTGAAAAGTGGGCTGAAGCCAGGGTGCCAAGTGGTTTAGCTCAATGGATCCCACTATCACAGAGCCCAGCAAGCTAAGATCTACTGGTTTGAAATACTTCTGCCAGTACAACAGCCTGAAGACGACCTGGGATTCTTGAGCATGGTGGGGGAGGGGCGTCTGCATTACTGAAGCTTGAGTAGGCAGATTTCCCCTCATAGCGTAAACAAAGCCACCAGGAAGCTCAAACTGGGCAAAGCTTACTGCAGCTCGGCAAAGCTGCTGTAGCCAGACTGCCTCTCTAGATTTCTCCTCTTCTGGGCAGGGAATCTCTGAAAGAAAGGCAGCAGCCCGAGTCAGGGGTTATAGATAAAATTCTCATTTCCCTTGGACAGAGCATATGAGGAAAGTGGCAGCTGTGGTTGCAGCTTCAGCAGACTTAAACATTCCTGCCTGCCAGCTCTGAAGAGAGCAGCACATCATCTAGCACAGTGCTTGAGTTCTGCTAAGGGACAGACTGTCTCCCCAAGTGGGTCCCTGAAGCCTGTGCTTCCTGACTTGGAGACAAATCTCAGCAGATTTCAACAGATACCTCATACAGGAGAGCTCCAGCTGGCATCTGGCAGGTGCCCCTCTGGGACAAAACTTCCAGGGGAAGAAACAGGCAGTAATCTTTGTTGTTCTGCAGACTCCGCTGGTGATACTCAGGCAACCCGGGCCTGGAGTGGACCTCCAGAAAACTCCAGAAGACCTGCAGCAAAGGGGCCTGTTAGAAGGAAAACTAAGCAGAAAGGAAGAGCATCAACATCAATAAAAAGTACATCCAAACAGAAACCCCATCCAAAGGTCACAAACATCAAAGACCAAAGGTAGATAAATCCACAAAGATGAAGAAAATCAGCACAAAAAGGCTGAAAATTCCAAAAACCAGAACACCTCTTCTTCTCCAAAGGATCACAACTACTCACCAGCAAGAAAATAAAACTGGACAGAGTTTGATGAACTGACAGAAGTAGGCTTCGGAAGGTGGGTAATAACAAATTCTTCTGAGCTAAAGGAGTATCTTCTATGTGTAACCCAATGCAAGGAAGCTAAGAACCTTGAAAAAAGATTAGAGGAATTACTAACTAGAATAACCAGTTTAGAGAAGAATATAAAGGACCTAATAGATCTGAAAAACATAGCACGAGATATTGATGAAGCATACTTAGGTATCAATAGCCAAATCAATCAAGTGGAAGAAGGGATATCAGAGATTGAAGATCAACTTAATGAAATAAAGCATGAAGACAAGATTATAGAAAAAAGAATGAAAAGAAATGAACAAAGCCTCCAAAATATATGGGACTATGTGAAAAGACCAAACCTACTTTTGATTAATGTACCTAAAAGTGATGAGGAGAATGGAAACAAATTGGAAAACACACTTCAGGATACTATCCAGGAAAACTTTCTCAACCTAGCAAGACAGGCCAACATTCAAATTCAGGAAATACAGAGAACACCACAAAGATATTCCTTGAGAATAGCAATCCCAAGACACATAATCATCAGATTCACCAAGGTTGAAATGAAGGAAAAAATGTTAAGAGCAGCCAGAGAGAAAGGTTGAGTTACCCACAAAAGGAAGCTCATGAGACTAAGAGTAGATCTCTCTGCAGAAACACTATAAGCCAGAAGAGAGTGGGTCCAATATTCAACATTTTTAAAGAAAATAATTTTCAATCCAGAATTTCATATACAGCCACACTAAGTTTCATAAGTGAAGAAATAAAATCCTTTACAGACAAGCGAATATTGAGAGATTTTGTCACCAGCAGGCCTGCCTTATAAGAGCTCCTGAAGGTAGCAGGGTGTGGTGGCATGTGCTTGTAGTCCCAGCTACTCAGGAGGCTGAGGTAGGGAAATTGCTTGAACCCAGGAAATGGAGGTTGCAGTGAGTCAAGATCATGCCACTGCACTTCAGCCTGGGCAATAGAGTGAGAATCCATCTGCGAAGGAAAAAAAAAAAAAAAAGCTTCTGAAGGAAGCACTAAATATGGAAAGGAAAAATCAGTATCAGTCACTGTAAGAAAAATACCAAATTGTAAAGACCATCTCTACAATTTGAAAGAAAAATACCATTGTAAAGACACTATGAAGAAACTGCATCAACTAATGGGCAAAATAACCAGTTAGCATCATAACGACAGGATCAGATTCACATATAACAATATTAACTTTAAATGTAAATGGGCTAAATGCCTCAATTAAAAGACACAGACTGGCAAATTGTATAAAGAGTGAAGAGGCATTGGGGCACTGTATTCAGGAGACTCATGTCACCTGCAAAGATACATATAGGCTCAAAATAAAAGGATGGAGGAATATTTAACAAGCAAATGGAAAGCAAAGAAAAAAAATCAGGGGTTGTAATTGCAGTCTCTGATAAAACAGCCTTTAAACAAGCAAAGATAAAAAAAGATAAAGAAGGGCATTACATAATGGTAAAGGGATCAATGCAACAAGAAGAGTTAACTATGCTAAATATATATGCATTCAATACAAGAGCACCCAGATTCATAAAGCAAGTTCTCAGAGGCCTACAAAAATACTTAGACTCCCGCACAATAATACAGGGACAATTTAACACCCTACTGTCAATATTAGACAGATCAATGAGACAAAAAATTAACAAGGATATCCAGGACTTGAGCTCAGCTCTCGACCAAGTGGACCTAATAGATATCTACAGAACTCTCCACCCCAAATCAAGAGAATATACATTCTTCTCAGCTCCACATTGCACTTTTTATAAAATTGACCACATAATTGGAAGCAAAACACTCCTCAGTAAATGCAAAAAACAAATGAACAAACAAACAAAAATCCAGAAATCATTAAAAACAGTCTCTCAGACAACAGTACAATCAAATTAGAACTCAGGATTAAGAAACTCACTCCAGCTAGGCCAGGGGCTCATGCCTGTAATCCCAGCGCTTTGGGAAGCTGAGATGGGTAGATCATGAAGTCAAGAGATTGAGACCATTCTGGCCAACCCTGTCTCTACTGAAAATACAAAAATTAGCTGGGTGTGGTGGTGCACACCTGTAGTCCCGGCTACTCAGGAGGCTGAGGCAGGAGAATAGCTTGAAGCCAGGAGGAGCAGATTGCAGTGAGCTGAAATCGTGCCATTGCACTCCATCCTGCATGACAGAGTGAGACTGCATCTCAAAAAAAAGAAAAAAGAAAAAAGAAAAAGGAAAAAGAAAGAAACTCACTCACAACCACACAACTACATGGAAACTGAACAACCTGCTCCTGAATGACTACTGGGTAAATAATGAAATTAAGGCAGAAATAAAGAAGTTATTTGAAACCAATGAGAACAAAGACACATTCACATGCTAGACCATAGGGCTACTGGAGGCAAAAAGAAAAAAAAAAGAGAGAACAAAGACACAAAATACCAGAATCTCAGGGATACAGCTAAAGCAGTGTATATAGGGAAATTTATAACACTAAATGCCCACAGGAGAAAGCAGGAAAGCTCTAAAATCGACACCCTAACATCACAATTAGAAGAACCAAAGAAGCAAGAGCAAACAAATTCAAAAACTAGCAGAAGACAGGAAATAACTAAGATTAGAGCAGAACTGAAAGAGATAGAGACACGAAAAACTCTTCAAAAAATCAATGAATTCAGGAGCTAGTTTTTTGGAAAGATTAACAAAATAGATAGACCACTAGCCAGAATAATAAAGAAAGAGAGAAGAATCAAATAGACACAATAAAAAATGTTAAATGGGATATCACTACTGATCCCACAGAAATACAAACTACTATCAGAGAATACCATAAACATCTCTACACAAAATGAACTGAAAAACCTAAAAGAAATGGATAAATTTCTGGACATATACACCCTCTGAAGACTAACCCAGAAAGAAGTTGAATTCCTGAATAGACCAATAGCAAGTTCTGAAATTGAGGCAGTAATTAACAGCCTACCATGAAAAAAAGCTCAGGACTAGACAGATTAAGAAACAAATTCTACCAGAGGTACAAAAAGGAGATAGTACCATTCCTTCTGAAACTATTCCAAACAATAGAAAAAGAGGAATGCCTCCCTAACTTATTTTATGAGGCTAGCATCATCCTGATATCAAAACCTGGCAGAGACACAACAAAAACAGAAAATTTCAGGCCAATATCCTTAATGAACATCTATGAGAAAATCCTCAATTAAATACTGGCAAGTAGAATCCAGTAGCACATCAAAAGGCTTATCCACTATGATCAAGTTGGGTTCATCCAAGGGATGCAAGGTTGGTACAACATATGCAAATCAATAAACATAATCAATCACATAAACAGAGCCAGTGATAAAAACCACATGACTCTCAATAAATGCAGAAAAGGACTTTGATGAAATTCAACATTCATTCACGATTAAAATTTAAATTAGGTATTGAAGGAACATATCTCAAAATAGTAAGAGCTATTTATGGCAAACCCACAGTCAATATCATACCAAATGGGCAAAAGCTGGAAGCATTCCCTTTGAAAACTGGCACAAGACAAGGATGCCCTCTCTCACCATCCCTGTTCAATATAGTATTGGAAGTTCTGGCCAAGGCAATCAGGCAAGAGAAAGAAATAAAGGGTATTCAAATAGGAAGAGAGGTAGTCAAATTGTCTGTTATGCAAATGACGTAATTGTATATTTAGAAAACCCCATTGTCTTAGCACAAAATCTCCTTAAGCTGATAAGCAACTTCAGCAAAGTCTCCGGATACAAAATCCATGAGCAAAAATCACAAGCATTTCTATACATCAATAATACACAAACAGAGAGCCAAATCATGAGTGAACTCCTCATTCACAATTGCTACAAAAAGAATAAAATACCTGAGAATACAACTCACATGTGAAGGACCTCTTCAAGAAGAACTACAAACCATCGCTCAAGGAAAGAAGAGAGGACACAAACAAATGGAAAAAAAAAATCCATGCTCATGGCTAGGAAGAATCAATATTGTGAAAATGGCCATACTGCCCAAAGTAATTTGTAGATTTAATGCATCACTGTCAAGCTACCATTGACTTTCTTCACAGAATTAGAAAAAACTACTTTAAATTTTGTATGAAACCAAAAAGGAGCCTGTATACACAAGACAATCCTAAGCAAAAAGAAAAAGCTGGAGGCAACACGCTACCTAACTTCAAACTATACTACAAGGCTACAGTAACCAAAATAGCATGGTACTGGTACCAAAACAAATATAGACCAAAGGAACAGAAAAGAGGCCTCAGAAATAATGTCACACACCTACAACCATCTGATCTTTGACAATTGTAACAAAAATAAGCAATGGGGAGAGGATTCCCTATTTAATAAACGATGTTGGGAAAACTGGCTAGCCATATGCAGAAAACTGAAACTGGACCCCTTCCTCACACCTTATACAAAAATTAATTCAAGATGATTAAACACTTAAACATAAGACCTAAAACCATAAAAAACCCTATAAGAAAACCTAGGCAATACCATTCAGGACATAGGCATGGGCAAAGACTTCATGACTAAAACACCAAAAGCAATGGCAACAAATGCCAAAATTGACAAACCAAATCTAATTAAACTAAAGAGCTTCTGCATAGCAAAGGAAACTATCATCAGAGTGAACAGGCAACCCACAGAATGGGAGAAAAATTTTGCAATCTATAAATCCAACAAAGCCCTAATATCCAGAATCTACAAAGAACTTAAACAAATTTACAAGAAAGAAACAACCCTATCAAAAAGTGGGCAAAGGATATGAACAGACACTTCCCAGAAGAAGACATTTATTTGGCCAACAATCATATGAAAGAAAACTCATTATCACTGATCATTAGAGATATGCAAATCAAATTCACAGTGAGGTACCATCTCACGCTAGTTAGAATGAAAGTCATTAAAAAGCCAGTAAACAGATGCTGGAGAGGATATGGAGTAATAAGAATGTTTTTACACTGTTGGTGGGATTGTAAATTAGTTTAACCATTGTGGAAGACAATGTGGCAATTCTTCAAGGATCTAGAACAAGAAATACCATTTAATCCAGCAATCCCATTACTGGTATATACCCAAAGGATTATAAATCATTCTACTGTGAAGACGCATGCACATGTATGTTTATTGCAGCACTGTTTACAATAGCAAAGACTTGGAACCTACCCAAATGCCCATCAATGATAGACTGGATAAAGAAAATATGGCACACATACACCATAAAATACTAAGCAGTTATTAAAAAGGATGAGTTCATGTTCTTTGCAGGGACATGGATGAATCTGAAAACCATCATTCTTAGCAAACTAACACAGGAACAGAAAACCAAACATCACATGTTCTCAATCAAAAGTGGTAGTTAAACAATGAGAATACATGGGCACAGGGAGGGGAAACATCACACACCAGGGCCTGTCAAGGGGTGGAGGGCTTAGAAAGGAATAGCATTAGGAGAAATACCTAATGTAGATGACAGGTTGATGGCTGCAGCAAACCACCATGACATTTGTATACCTATGTAACAAAACTGCACTTTCTGCACATGTATCACGGAATTTAAATAATAATAATAAAGAGTGACATCCTGTATTGTTCTTGATATTGAGATAAAGTATCTAGACTCTATCACTAACTAAAATGTTAATTGTGGAGCTTGTGTAGGTGCTCTTTATATTGAGAAATGTAGTTTCTTTGTTAATTGTTTTTATTGTAAATAGGTTTTGGATTTAGATATGCTTTTTCTGCATCTATTGAGATGAGTATATGGCATACCATGTTAATTTATTTTTTGGATATTAAACCAACACTGAATTCCAGGGATAAGCCTCACATGGTCATATTACATAATATTTTTAACATATTTCTGGATTCTGTTTTTTAGTATTTTGTTAAGAAATTTTTTCTCTATATTTGTAATATCTTTTTGGTTTTGGTATCCCAGTAATACTGGCCTCATAAAATAAGTTGGAAAGTGATCCCTCCTCTTCCATTTCCTGGAAGAGTTTGTGAAGTATTAATATTAACATTTTTTTGAATGTTTGGTAGAATTCACCAGTGAAGCCATCTGTTCCTGGTTTTTTCTTGTGAGAAGATTTTTAATGAATGTTTTAATCTCTCTACGTGTTATAGGCCTGGTTAGAATTTCTCTTTCTTCTTGGGTTTGTTTCAGTATTTTGTATCTTTCTAGAAATTAGTTCATTTTGATTTAATTATCTAATTTGTTGGCATTAAGTTGTTTATAGTATTTCCTTATAATACATTTTATTCCTGTAAGTTCTATAATAGTGCCCCTTTTTAATTTCTAATTTTAGTAATTTCAGCCTGCTCCCTTTTTTTTTTCTTAATCAATTTAGCTTAAGATCTATAAATTTTATTAATCTTTTCAAAATATCAGTTTTTGGTTTTGTTGATTTTTAATACTTTTAAAAAATACTCTTTCTCATTTAGTTCCATACCAGTGTTTACATTTTTCTTCTTTTTCCTTGATTTGGGTTCAATAAGCTCTTCTTTTTCTAGTTTCTTACATTGAAAATTAGGTTATTGATTTGAGATATTTATTCTTTTTAAATACAGGTGTTTACATCTATAAATTTTTCTCTGAGTACTGCCTTAGTTATATTTCATAGTCTTGATATAGTGTATTTTTACTTTCATTCATCAAAAGTATTTTAAAAATCTCCCTTCTGGTCTCTTCTTTGATCTGTTGTTTATTTAAGAGTGTAATGTTTAATTTCCACATATTTATTATTTTTCCAAAATTCTTCTGTTATAGATTTCTAATTCCATTGCATTCTAATTCTATTCCAACTACTTTACATGATTTTATTGCTTTTAAATTTATTGAACTTGTTTTAAGCCCTAACATATGGTCTACCCTAGAAAATATTTTATCTGCACTTGAGAAGAATGTGAATTCTGCTACTGTTGGGTAGAATATTCTATAAATGTTTGTTAGTCTATTTGGATTATAATGTTGTTCAAACCTTCTATTTTCTTGTCAATCTTCTGTCTAGTTGTTTTCATTCTTATTGAAAGTAGGATATTGATTTCTCCAACATCATTAGGGTTGATTTGTCTATTTTTTCCTTAAATTCTTTTATTTATTTTCTTCATGTATTTGAGGATTCTGTTGTTAGATGCATATATGTTTATAACTGTTATAACTTTCTGATGGATTGAACTTTTTATTACTACAAAATCTCTACTAATTTTTTTATTGTTTTAAGTCTATTTTGCCTGATACTGCTATCACTATTTAAACTAGTTTTTACTTATCATATGCATGGTATATATTTTTCCATAAGTTTACTCTCAATCTATCTGTATTATTAAATCTAAAGTGTTTCAGTGTGTGGCTTGGGGAATATTTTCAGGTCTTCCCCAGGTTTTGCTCTGATAGCTCCACAGTGGGTATGTCTAGCACATGTACACAGACTTCACTGTGATCTTAGGAGGACTATTTTTGGTTGTCTCTTTTTTTGGTTCCTCCTATTCAATTTCTCTATCACCTTGCTTGCTTGTATCAGAGATACCTGTCTTTTACAATTGCTCCCCACCAATATTGCCATTGTTTTCAACAACATTCTTATGTATAGAATTATTTACTATGTTCCAAATAAAGTTAGCACCCTATGGAAGAAGTGTAGCACTCTTAACCATTATGGCTTGCCTTTACCCCTAGGCAGAACCACTGTACCACTACCACTGCACTGGAGCTGGGAGCAGGGACCCAGAATGATACCCCATTGTATAAGTGGACAGTGGATAGGAGAATGGCCATTGGGAATAGAGCTTCCAGCCTAGCAGTAGGAGCTCAGTGGAGGAAGAAAGACCAGTCTTCTCTGCCATCTTCCTGGAATAGAGCTCCTGTAATATGGGGTTGGGAATATGAGAAATGGTAGCCTGCATCTCCTTGAGTTAAATTATAGCCCCAGACGAGAGCTTAGAAGAGAAGAAATGACTGCCTTCTTGCTGCACATGCCCCGTCTTCCAATTAGTCAGAAATTATGACCTCTTGGTGGCACCAGTGTTTGCCATTGCATGGCTCTTTCCATGAAAATTTGGTTGCTTAAAAACAACCATGGCATGTGTATACCTATGTAACAAACCTGCACATTCTGCACATGTATCCCAGAACTTAAAGTATAATTTAAAAAAAAAAAGAAAGAAAACTTAGATGCTTAGATGTAGGGCAGGAAGATTGACAATTAGGTTTTATCAAACAGAGTAATGACAGGACAGAGAAAGCTGTGGTCAGAATGTGGGAATTCTGTCATCTAAAACTATAAAGATCTCTCTCTTTCAGGTGTTGACAAGATCCAGGGGATGAATGTGGAGGAAAGTTAATGAGATGAGGTAGAGTTGAAGAACATTGGAGTTGAAGTTAAGGTTTGAAATTTGTATGAGAAATGCATCACTTACCACGGGAACTCTCTAGATGAGTATGTTTGCTGAAAACCCTGCTTTACATAGATTATATCAGCTAGAAAATATAACACACCCATGAAGAAAGTACTTTTATTCCAATTTTTAGATGAAAAAACAGGAATCTAAAATGTTTGGAGAACTTGCATAAAGTCATATTGTTAACAGTAATAAAAACAAATATTTTAAAGCAATTTGCTATATACCAAGCATTCTTCTAAGATATTTACATTCTAAATCTTAAGTGCTCATAAAATTATTTATTATTACTATTACCATGTTAGAGAGGAGGCACCGAGAGTTTCAATAACTTCCCTAAGGTCACATGGCTAGTATGTGGCAAGAGCCAGGATGTAGAGAAAATGTCAAAATTAGGTCATGAATCAAAATCAGTGTTACTCCAAAACCCATGTTTTAGCCACTCAGAAACAGCATCTATTTATGATTTAAAGGTGCATTTTACTCAAGACTCTTGGACAAAATTTCTTGCAATAATATTAATAAAGATTTTAATCAGTATGAAATTAAAATTGAGGCATAATGAAATAGTTGAAATGAAACTAAAATTTCATTTATAAAAAATATGTAAGATCAAACAGAACATTTGAGCCTAATAGAGGAAGAAGGAATGAAAAAAAGAAATGTGGAGGAAAATATGACAAATGTCAGAAATTATTGGAGGGAGCTCTTTGACACTTTCTTTCTACGTGTGAATGGTAAACAGATTTACCCTAGTGAATTAAAGGTGAGACTTGAGTTCCCTGTAAGCATGGTAGCATTTTCCTTAGGAGTGAAGCTGAAGTACAAAAATCTTATAAGAAAGAATTTACAACTATGTGCAGTTACTTCTATTACTATAATCTTGAACCCCTAGGAAGGAGTAGAGCTTAGCCTTTTTGACAATCAGCCTCCATTCTTTGCCACCAGTCCACAAGGATCCTCCTGTGCCAACTTCATCAGCTGGAAACCAGCCTCCATCTTCCCTTCTCCTCAAAAATGTCTACCTTCTCTTTCAAACTATGTATTAAGATCTGCCAAAGGGACATAAGGAAACCAGTTGCAGCCTATCTCTTGACTCACTAGTTACGTTTAAGTTTATTAAAGGAGCACAAGGAGATGACAATATCTACGTGTTTCTAAATGAGTCTGGGCTTGCTGCCATGACAGTGATCACAAATTTATAAAGAAAATTAACAGAAAATGGGAACCCAAATATCGAAGAGCCCAAATATTGAAGAAGTGTTGCAGGCAAAAACCTTTCCTTCAAACTTAGGAAATCAATATGATTTAGAGAAAATAAAACCCTGCATGGCTGAGGATGGGGCTCAGCGGTTTCTCCACCACAAGTCATTTGACTTTCTTGAACCTCAGTCTTCTTGTCAATGCAGATAATAACCATCTTCAGAAAGTCAGTACAATAATGAAAGGAGAGAATATATATGTATAGCCTGTGGCCCATTATAGTGAACTGTCTCATTATACTCTCTGCTTCTTCATTTGGAAAACAGATATCTTTAGAGGTGGACTTTGACATTGTATTTGCTAGGTATTCTGTGCTAAGATCAGTACAAACAGTTAAAGTTAATGCTGCATACTTAGCTTTTGACAAACACACTATTTTATATTTGATTCCCAGCGGATCAAATGAATATTATATTTATTACAATATGAAGTTGAAAAAGTTTCTTACCAGTCTCAGCTGAAAGATGTTCAAAGTGCACAATATATGCATATAACTTTGCTATTCTTCTGCGAAGGTCTGTTTTATGAATCAAAATGACTAGTGCATAGCAGTAGCATATAATCAAAGTTACTGTAAAGGTCATGAATAAATGAGAACATAATTGTTTAAATATGTGGCTTTGTTAGTAAAATACTTGATTATTTTATGACTGATGAGTGCTAATTGCGAGGAGGGGAGTGTTGGAGGAGAGTAGGAAGATCTTTATCTCCTTTATGATATACCTGACTTGGACTTTTAACCAAACTTCTAGTTGGTAGAATATTGGCTTTCTTAAGCTCTTCTGATTAACTTTAATTACATGAAAAATGGCCTGCTACATCTAGCCTGTGTGCTGAATTTAGCCTGGAGATGTTTTCTTTGGGCAGCATCAGGTTTTAAAGGTTGGAAAATGGCTGTAATCTTTGGACAAGTGTTCACTATCTACTATCCTAAGTCTCCATCTCTCTGCATTCTGTCTCACACCCAGCTGGCTTCATTTATTTATGTAAATTGCCTGGTCCTAGTGGGCACTGGAGTCTGAGGTTTCTGACTCAAGGCAAGGAGGAAATAAGCAAATAACTCAGGTATTTATTTTTGCATGACCCTGTCATTTTGGAGTGGAAAGCGTGTTTCATTTTTATTATGAATACATACTATGAATGCTGATACTGCATTTGTGGTTTTGAAAAAAGAGTTGCCACTAAAATAATCTAAAAGGGGACTTGTTCTTACAGCAATTTCTTCAAGTGCTTTGTTAAGTAAGCAGTTAAAAGCAGACTAAAGGGTCACTGGATATTCAATTAGAGAGAGAGAATTTCTGTCACCCTGACTGAAGGAGGAAAATAAGGCCACCTTGGCAGGTGGAGATTTTTTATTTGCTGCCCGTGTGATTGCCCGCAAAGCTCCTGTGATTTGGTGCTTGCTACAGCACATCTCCCTATTTGCACATGCATGGAAACACTTTTTGTTGAAGCTACTTGACAACACTTAGTGTTTATTGTTTACTTGTCATTCTAGGAAACCACACACAGACTGTTTAGGTTACACCTAATGACAGTTTTTATTCATTTTACAGTTTAATGTTTCTTTTTATTTAGCTTTTGTTATGGTTTAACAACTCCTTTCATTTAGTGAAATTGTAGACAAGTTTGAAATGTGAGTGTACCCATAAGACAAAAACACATCATTACCTTTTCGTCTCCTGGTGTGCAGCCCTTTGTGAAATCTGCCAAGGAACAGTAGATGCTGAATGTTTGGGAAATGGAGAAAGATGGCTTCACAATGCCCATGGATTTCATGGATATTTCTTTGAGAAGTCTTCTCGGGGAGATATAGGAGCCATGAGATAGAGGAACTTAGGTGGTCTGCAAAGTTAGAGGGCAACAATGAGATCTTTAGCAAGAGTATTCCTAAGAATATTTTGAAGTGCCTGGGAAAAGCAAGCACTTTCTTTCTTTCCTAGTTTTTTGGCCAAAAAAATTATGCTGATTTCTAATCAGAAAGAAATCAGCCATTGGAAAGTCTGAGTATACATTGTGCATTCTATCCAAACTTCAAATTAACTAAAATTAAGAGAAAAAGGAATAAATGCTTCACGTGAAATTTTTTATGAATTTACATGACAAATAATTAAAAATGTTAACCATACTTGGCTTACTTCTGCCTCGGTATCAGAAGATGAACAATAAAATAAGGAAGCTTTTGTGTGCTTGCCCCCAAGTTTTAAGTTTTAAAAATGGAGGAAAACATGGATTTAAGTTTTAAATCCCATGCTAATCTCCACTGAGCTATACAATGAAAATGGATGTGAGCCAGGATGCCACACACGTTGTGTCCAAAAGGAGGTCATGGCACCCAATGAAGAAAATAAAAATACACTTCAGGGGCAATCTGACACCCAAGTAGAATGAAGGAAATATTGACATTGGGAGTTGAAGATTGTGGCTGTCGGACTGTGGAAATTTGAGACAGAATAATAATATTTTGCTGAGAGAGTTTGCAGTAAACAGCGGCAGGAGTTTGGAAAAATAACTACGGCTTTCATAACTACTGCAGCAGTTCAGAGGAAGGAATGTCTCTAGGAAGGGGAAAGCTGCAGAAGAAATGGAAGCACAGATCCAATAGGAGCTTTGCAAAGTAAGTGAGAACATAAGGCAGAGAAGTCCTAAGGTCATAGAGCCATCCTCAGTTCATAGGTGGTACCAGGAGATTTCATCAAAAGCAAATTGAAACAACAATCTGGTTAAAAGCAAATATCCCCAGCTATTAGTTAATAAGGAATATTATCTGTTTCACATATTGCTAAATTGGGTGCACCAGGGAAACAGGCTTGCCACGTATTGTAAGTCTTTAAGGAGTTTGATCTGTTTTTCAGTTTTAGTTACCTATTTTCAGTTTTTATTTTTCTTCCTATTTTTAACTAATTCTCACATCATTTTGACTTGCTCTGTTTGGCTGTTTTTATAATTAAAAAATACATATTGGCTTCAAATAAATATTTTCAAAGATGAGCTTATGTTCTTACAACTTCTCATTCTTGTGGGTGATCTTATTACATTAAATATTATTTTTATATGGTCAATAAGGCTTCTATCACAGCATGAGTAAATCCCAATCGTGAATGCTTCATGGTGGGGATGGCCAGTGAAAGATAAACTTATGGGAAGAGAAGAAGGGTGAGTAAAAAAAAATGTGCCTTTTGTGGATCATGATGGTGGTGGTAAGAGAGGTCTAATAGGGAATTCTGAAGAGCCCATGGGGTCTGTGTGTACATGTGTGTGTGTGTGTGTCCCAGAGAGTGGGAAGCCAGAATACTGCATTACTAAGCACCAGCCAAATAAGAGTCATTCCATTCAACAACCTGACTTTTTTCCTCCTAATACCTATAACACAGATGGGACAAAGAGGACAGCTAATAAGATGGGGAGGAGGTGAGAGGAGAATGCAGGTGGCTTGCCAGTTACAGGCTAAAGAGAAGGAAAAGTCTTCCTTTTGAACGAAGACTAAAAGATTGCTTATATATTGAATTTTGGGGACTTTACATTTCTGAAGTAACACTATGTTTTATGACTTAAAATGATTATAGGATTTTCTATTACCTGAGTGTAAGTGAGCAGAGAAATCAGTAATCCTGCTGGAGTTATCATACAGTGGCATGGGGAAATTTTTCATATGCTAAATAATATGTAAAGGGACTTTAGGAAACAACATAAAATTTCATTTATCATACTCTATGTATGTTTAACGTATTAGTTACAAAAGTAATTTTAAAAAGCTTCCTCAACTGGCTGAAACACAGGGAATGTATTGGATTATATAACTGAACCAGCCAGAGGTTACATTGGCATCAGGTAAGGCTTGAGAATTCAACCCTTTTATTGACTCCTGTTTGGATCTAAGATGGTTGTCAAAGGTTCTTAAAACTCCATCCTTTCTATGGTTTGTCTAGCTGGAAAAAGAGTTTATTCGTCCTAATATAGTCAGCAAAAGTCCTGAGATTCACCCTGGTTCAAACTACCTCTGTGGCCAGGAGTGTAGACATGTTGATTGTTTAGCTTGGGTCACAGGCCAGAAGGTAAGATCATCTTCTCTGGAACCACACAGGCCCTAAGTGGAAATCATTGCATCGGCAAGGGAGAAATGAATGATGAGCTCCAAGACACAATTGAAAATACCTGTAAAAACTTTTAATCTTTATAGGAATCTTGTGAATTAGATAGTGTGTCCCCATTTTTCAGATGAGAAAATTTTCCCAAAGGCAAACATTTTGTAAGTAGTGATTTGAGAACAAATTCAGGTCATTCTAACTCTGAATCTCAAAGTGATTCTATTTTACCACATTGCCTATGTAGCACAAATTAAACACATACAAGGCTATCTAATCTATATCAGGAAAGGTTTTTAGAATTTCTCTTTCATAAATGTCAGGCTATAAAATAACTAATGAGAAGCTTAAGAGTCTTGAAATGACAAATATTTTAGAAACTGAAAATCCTATAAACCATAGATTAAAAAATTTACTTAAATTTTGAAAAATTTAGCAAGAATCTTTTATTCTTATTTATGAAAAATTTAGAAGAAATATATTTACCTTAAGAGCAAAGCTCCTGTTGATTTTAAAATTGTCTAGTTTTCTCAGATGCCACAGGCAACATTTGTGCTTTAAAAAAAACAAGTACCTTGGACTGTGTATAGCAAGGTATAAAGCTTAGGAAGTCGAAGAAAAGAGAAGATCCTAACTGTCAAATTGACTGGAGAATTCAAGAGCTGTTAGCATTATGAATGAAAGCTATTATCTGAAACAATATTGCTCCAGGAGGTTTAGACTGGGACATTAAAACAAATCGTTGTCCTGGGCATTGAAGTTAAATAAGAGGGCATGATAATGAAGTTTCATTGTCTTGAATCTATGGGAAATAGATATTTCAGGCCTATGAGCTCACAGCATTTAATGCTGTAGGACCGTACCTTGTTGAGGCTCCTTTGGGAAAAAGGTAACTGAGCAAATTATGTTCGTGGTACACTGGCATATCTTATAACCCACTTCTTATTTTAGAAATGCTTAATATTATTAATTTACCTAAATGCCATGGGAGACAGATGCTCAGAGATTTGCTAATTGCCCAAAGAGTTATATTCTAAAACTGGAAACCCCAGGTGGTCCCACCTCAATTCTGAATGGCAAGAAAGGAGCCTTGCTGCTGTTCTCTTCCATTATCCAGCAGAACTGAGAAAAGCTGAAATGCTTGGTCACTTTTTTTTGCAGCCAGCTCGCACTTTGCTTCTTCAGAAATCATGTCGGACAAGATTCAAATTGAGTGGCTGAACAAAGACAGCAGGGGTTTTAGAAAAATCAAGATTGATTCTTTTATATTTAACGACCTCCTTCTTACAGCTAAGTCTCTAAATTGACACTTAAGCGGGGGCGAGGAGTCTATAAAAAAACAGAATATAAATATAAAATAAGTCTATGAATAAAATAGGCTTATTTTAATCAAATTTCTTTCAAGAGGAGCCCCATTTTTTACTTCTTTAACTCCCCTCTCTTCACATTAGGAAAGAAAACAAGAGTCATGACTTTAGTATTGTGACAGCTATCTGTCCATCTTACAAATGTTATTACAAACACTGTTAATGTAAATCTGGAAAACTCATGAAGTAATCAATTTAAATTCTGTGGAAAATATAGATTTTGTTCTGCAAGTTGGAATCATCCTGAAATGTTGAAGTCTTGGGTAATTCAACATCTTTAGGGTCTTAAAGCTAATAACGTTTTAGGGACACAGACATATTTACTGAAATACATAACACAGAAAATAAAGTTCTTTGCCTTGCTTTATACCCTGGAGTGTGATAAATTTTGCAGGTTATGGAATAAGCCAGTCCCCTGGTTTCTCAGAGGATTTAGTTTTCAGTACCAGATATCATTGGAATTTTAGTAGCAGCTTTTTGGCCTTTAGAATGACCATTTGTTTAGTAAAGTACATGATGTAAATTCTTCTGAAACGTTGTTAATATCTTTAACCATTTCCTGTAATTATTTCAATAACTTAAAGGAAAATTCTTGTTTTAAAAGATTACTTTTCTGGGGAGGCACAATTTATAGCCAATGTGTAACTCAACAGGAAGTCAAGAAAGCCATGACCAAGAGGAAAGAGATAGGTAAGTTTCCCCAAACTAACACATAAAAGGATTTCTTGGGAGCTAAACTCAGCAGTAAAAGAATACGTGCAGGATTAGTGATACTGGATTTAGAGGCTTCAGCCCTACCATTCTTTCTTCTTTGAAGAAACGCCTAGTGTTCTATAGGAAAATAGGAAAGCCTTAGAATATATCTCAAGATATATTTCACCAGTTGTTTCCTTAAAGAAAGAGGATTGTTCGAAAAAATTTTGGGTGGGGATCTAGTGGTATAGAAAAACAAAAAAATATGCACTGAATCATAAAGTCTCCATTATTGGTTAACATTTAATTTTTACGGCCATGAATATTAGAGCAAGGAATCATCAAATCCTCAATCATTTTTAGATACAGGAATTATCACTTTGTTTTTGTTTCATTATCTTAGAAAATATATCGATAGGAAACGTCTCCATCTTCATCATCTTTTGTAACCCATAAAACATGGTGCTCTAGAATGTAGAGTCTTCACTTATTTTTAGAGGCAATGCTAGTTTGGGCAGAACTAGACACTGAGCTGGGTTGGAGCTGCTTCGATTCCATCTTCTTTCCATCACAATGTCCACTGGATTCCACACTGGCCCTGGGAAGAGCATCACAGAAGCTACCAGTGGAGAGGCTGGGTCCTATTCTCACCTTCATAGGTAATTCAAACTAAAAGCTTAGTTTGTGAAAGAACACTGCTTAAATTGACAAGGAAATGGATATAGTTTCATTCCAGTTGTTTTTTAGTTTTCAAAATTCTGTATAAGTTCATTAAAAAGGTACCTGCGTTTCTTGTTTTGTTTTGTTTTGTTTTGTTTTTTCCCCTTACCCTGTGCTTGGCTAAAATCCTAACCCTGTGAGGAGTCTGCTTTTTGGGCAACCCAGCACTGGTTTTACACCAGAAACTTCTACTGCATTTTCCTTTGATCTTCTAAATCCCAAACACATTTAAAAAATAGTCAGATTTTATGTATCCTTTACAAAAACTTATTTGTCTTCATATTACTAGTTACTCAGGTGAGTTTCTAAAGCAAATGTATTTCTCAACTACAATTTAATTTTTCTGACCATTTCTGTTTTTATTGTCTAATGTACAAATTCATGCTTCCTAAAAAATCACTGCCTTCCCAATGCTATTAAAAAGATTTTATAACATCTCTGATTTTACATGGATCAAACAAAAAATTTGAGATTCATCATTGTCTAAAAATCATTATCACTTAGGCTCCCCTTACTCTAAAATCATTTGTTCTATCATACTATAAAATATTCCACCACTTCTCCTTTGCTCCAAAGGCACTAGGTGAAGCTAAATATGTCTTCTACTGCCTTACCTCAGTGCTTTGCTATGGTTTTACTATGTTAATTCCACTGCATGTTGAATATGCTCACTCTTCAAAATGCTCTGAATTATCAGCAATTTACTCTCAGCAACATCTACAGTTATTTTGATTTATTTAGGACATTAATCCTCATATTTTCTTCAGTACCAAGTATGTAGAATTATTTAGCTAGCGTTTTTTCAAGCCACATAATCGTTCGAACTTTTTGCTTTATTCGCCCTGATCATATTTATGAAGAGATGTCAAAGTAGAAAGAATTTTCGATTCAACCAGTCCTCACCAAAGACAATAAAGTCTGATGGTAATTCACAGTACAGAGTTTTAAAGGTGATGAATGGTGCTAGAGAATGAGTGTACTTTAATAACCAAAAGCCCCTTGGAATGAGTCTGGTGAGTGATGGAAGAGGAAAACAAGGGAATTCACTGAAATCAGAATCCCATATTTGAGAATCTTGAAACCAAGAAAAGTTGTAGGAACTTTTTCAAGTTCCATGAGACTTACAGTTTCAAAAAATGAAAAAGACTTCCAAGAATGTTTCATAAAATTTCTGGCTTTTTAAAATGAGAATACAATTAATTTTAGATGAATTATAAATCAGGGATTCTTTTGAAGAGGCTTGAGAGACTCAGATAAGAAATTAATTTATAAACTCCACTCCCAAATGCTACCACCATCATTGCTCCCTCCCTGGTGTTCTGGATTAAGGGACACATGAAAATCAAGGGCTAACTGCCAGAGTATTGCCAGGGACACAAGCACTGATATATAGAACATACATGCAGGAGGAACTGGCAGTTTCAGTGTCTGCCACCATTAGAGATTTATTTCTCTAAGACACGAAGGCTTTTCTTTAAGTCATAGAATCTTAGTGAATCATAGAATCATAGAATCTAGTGGTGAAGGGGACCACAGAAATGAGCCCAATACCACCATTTTACATATTAATAAATGAGGCATAGACCAGTTAATTTGTTCAAAGTCACAGCTGTTGTATTAACTACTTCACTTGGACTAGAAATGAAGTCTCTTATAACCCACTATAATTAGTTATGACTGAAATATAATGCAAATAAAATTTTTTGAAATAATTCTGGGTGTCTTAGTGAGGGTTCCCTCAAAAGTAGAGGCTGACATGAAGGATCTTTAGAGTTTATATGGGAATGTGATGCCAGGGAACATAGTACAGGGCAGGGGGAATAAAACAAGGAAGGAGGAAATGCCAATCAAGGCTTTTATGAAGTTGGCCACCCTAACTTGCACCAGGGGATTGGATGACTGGTGCTCGATCTCTCTGAGACCTCTGGAAACACTTATAAAACACACCTTGGGGTCAAAAAGAGAAAGTCTTTATCTAGTAGCTTCTACTGGTCAGCAGTGGCTCAATTAGCATTAAATCTCTTAGACTTCCATAATGTACCTACAAAGATATGGAATAGAGTCCCACACTATAACATCTGAGACGTTTTCAGGTAGCAAGCAGGAAGTACAGATCTCACCTTTGGTGAGATCCCATATAAATGTACCCTAAATAAGTTGATGCAAGCCTGCATAAAATCAATGGCCACAGCATGGCTGGTCAAACAAATTTGGTCAGGAGGATTCTGAAGGACAGCATATAAAAGATGCCTTCTGGACTCCAAAGAGGAGCTAAAAGCAGTAGGGAAACTGCTTGGCCCCTTTTTTCATTCCTTTCCCCACAATAACTCATGTGGAATCAGCATTTCTAATGTTTCTCAAACTCTTTCTGCCCTTAATGTCTATATATTCTTCTTTCTCCTGGTAAGCTAGATTTTTCCATATGATATAAATGTAATCACCAATGCTTATTAAGTTTATATCATATAACTTTATCCCAGAAGAGAAATTTCCCTGCATCTCTCTGTCTCAACTTAAAAATTCTCAAGAATGGGTATTGGTCTAGCCAAGAACAAGTGCTATTGCCTGGGTCAAAATTCAAGATGATATAGGACATAGGAAGTGTAGGTAGAGTAGAAGGCAGTTATCAAAAAAGAAATGTAGCACATAGTAACTGGACAAAATAGTATGTTTGTACTACACTAGAAATGAGATTATATTTGGAAGGAATAATACAAAATTAACATCTTGGTGGGAATTCTCCAAGCTTAGATAGCCTCTGAGACAGTGATTAATTTCTAATGCAAGATAGTCTCCTAGGGAAGGGGAAATCATACTATGATGGGAGATAAGACCATTTTTCTTATTTTACAATTAACCTTAGGTTTATCTCTTAATTCAATCTTCCTAAAAACTGAAAATGTAGGTAGTATGATGCAATATTAAGTACAAATATTTTTTCAAACCATTGCTTAATACTTTTATAAAAGGAATAATCACTGTAGATCCCTTCTGTCTTGTGGTTGCATTATTTATTGAAGTTATTTTCTTCATAAAGAACAATTCATCTGTAGATGGCAAGAATAAATAAAACTTAAAATATGACAAAAATTTTGATGTATGGGCTCTCATCAGAAAATACAAAGACAAAAAAGAAAGAAACAAAGAAAGAAAATACAAAGTCAAGTGAGGGGTTTCAAGATTGCTGACTAGGGCCCCCCAACACTCACCTCCTTCACAAAGAAGAATCAAAACAGCAAGTAGATAATCACACATAGAATAGATTAAGAAAGAATACTAATGGGCCAAGTGCGGTGGCTCACGCCTGTAATTCCAGCATGTTGGGAGGCTTAGGCAGTTGCATCATGAGGTCAGGAGTTCGAGACCAGCCTGGCCAATGTGGTTAAACACCGCATCTACTTAAAATACAAAAATTAGCCAGGCATAATGATGTGTGCCTGTAGTCGCAGCTACTTGGGAGGCTGAGGCAGAAGAATCGCTTGAACTTGGAGGGCAGAAGTTGCAGTGAGCCAAGCAAGATGGTGCCACTGCACTCCAGCCTGGGTGACAGAGTGAGATTCTGTTTCAAAAAAGAAAAAAAAAAAAGAAAGAAAAGAAAAAAGAAAGAACACTAGAATTCAGTAAGAAAGTGACAGGGAACATCTGAAGCATGAAAAGAGATAGAAGTGAGGCACCTGTGAGCAAGAAAAGGGTCCCTATTGTGGAAAAAAGGTTAATGGGGGAATTCAGTGGTCCGCATTCCCACCGTGGACTCTGGTAATCCTAGAAGCAAGAGAGCCCCTTGACCCTTGCAGGCCCAGAGACTAGTATAGGGAGCTTCCAGAAGTTCATACAACTACATGACTTTAGAGAGGGAGTTCATGCTGGGTCCCAACACACCCCCTGAGACCCAAACAGATAGTACAGCATCATTTTGAGAGCCCAGCCCCCAACAAACTACATCCTGCCCTAGGGCCCAAAAGCTCCTGAATCTTCACAATCCTGGAACCTCACTGACATCCCTCCATAACCATCCAGAGAACTGAAGCATCATGACACCAGCTGGACCCAGTGGTGCAGCTGAGTTGCCAGCACTTTAGCCCATGCAGTGTCCTACACACTGGGAAAAGGGAGGTGCAGCCCACCAGGGAGGCTGCTGCTGGGACAAATGGAGACAAAGTGAATACTTCCTAGAGTCTGAGTGTTGCCTTCCAGGGGTCACAGCCACTGACAGCAAAGCCACATGCTCCTCCATCAGCAGGGCCACCATGTACATGCCTGCACCTTCAGTGGGTCAGGGAAATAGCCTACATGGACACCCTCCCTGAAAGCAGGTTCATACTGCCCAGTACCACCTCAGTCAGTGCCTGAGCAAGCTGTCTGGTGACCTGGGGATCGACCTACCCTATTGCCATTTTGGCATGCATGCATACTATCAGGAGGCCTAACAACAGACCCAGCAAGCCTGCTACCAGTGCCTGAGTGCTGCCTGCAGGCCTGAGATTCAACCTGTTTGTCTGCCACCACCAGCACCTGTGCACTTCTCCCAAAGGCCTAAGGATGGGCCCATCGGCCTGCAACTACCACCACCATCTACACCCACCCCCATGTAAAACCTGAGGGCCTGGGAACTGGCCTACTCAACCCACCACCACCATTGCTTGTGCTCCCACATACTGCCTGGGGGCCTGATAGTTGACTCACCACTGCTACTGCCATTTCTGACACCACACACACCACCTAGGGGCTCAAGGACCTTCTCACCTGCCTGAGTGTTGCCACCACTTTCAGCACCCAAGTAAGCTTCCTGGAGGCCCAAAGATAGGCCTGCCTGGTCCTGCTAACACCAGTGCTTGCATGCATCACCTATGATCCCAAGGATGGGCACATTTGTTCTGTTGACATCACCACTGGAGCACAAAGACTCACTCACCTGGTGTTCTTATTCTCAGCAAAACCTCACTGTGGCCTCCACTAACAAATGCAGCCTAAGCCATTGAGGAACTAAGAGACACTACTGATGTTGATTGTAGTTGAAGTAGTCATATGCAGAATACACTAATATGTACACCCAGAATAAAAACAAAGGTGCCCTACCTAACCAACATTGTGTCTGTGTGTACATATATTTGTATATATATACACACATATATATATATATATATATGGAATTATTTCCTTATGAAAGCTAATCTAAAAAACATTGTAAATATATATATATATATATAAATAAAATTATTTCCTTATGAAAGCTAATCCAAGAAAATGGAAGCTGTGAATAGATGTGTAGATATTAATATAACATAAGAAACAAGAGAAAACAAGAAAACATAACACTTCCAAAAGAACACAATAATTTTCAAGCAACAGATTTCAATAAAAAGAAATCATTAAATGCCCAAAAGAGAATTCAGAATGATGATATTAAGGAAGCTAAGTGAGACACAAGAGAACACAGATCAAATAGTACAAAGAAATTAGAAAAACAATTCATGATCTGAATGAAAAATTCAACAGAGATATATATCATAAAATGAACAAAGAAAGAAATCCTAGAACTGAGGAGTCCAAGGATTAAAATAAAAATACAATTGAGAGCTTCAACAATAGACTAGATCTAGCAGAAAAAATAATTTTTGTACTTGAAGACAGGTCTTTTGACATAATCTGATCAGATTTAAAAAAGTAATAAAATGAATGAACAGAATTCAAGTGATGTAAGGGACACCATAATATAACCAAATATTTAATTTTTAGGTATTCCAAAAGGAGAAGAGATGGAGAAGGATGTAGATAATCTATTTAACACAATAATATCTAGATACTTCTGAAGTCTTGAAAAATATATAGACACTCAGAGGAAACTCAAAGATCTTCAAATATATTGAATCCAAAAAGAGCTTCTCCAATCTGCATCATTGTCAAACTATCAAAAGTAAAAGACAAAATAATTTCTAAAAACAGCAATGGGAAAACATCAAGTCACATATAAGGGAATACTAATCAGTCAATCAATCAATAAATAAATAAAAGCAGATTTCTTGGCATAAACCTTACAAGCCAAGAGAGAATGAAATGACATATTCAGGGAGTTGAAAGAAAAAGCCTGACAGCCAATAATACTATGTCCAGCAAAGCTATTCTTCAAAGGTGAAAGAGAAATAAAGCCTTTCCCAGATAAGCAAAATCTGAGAAAATTCATCACCATCAGACTAGAGCTACAATCAATGTTTATGGGAATCTTACATCTGGAAGCAAAAGGACCAGATCTAACAATGTACATGAAAATATACAAAAAGATAAAACTCCCTGGTAGAGAAAACACAAATGTTAAAGAGAGGAGACTTAAATGTTAGCAATTAAAAAAAAAATCAAATAGCAATGATAACAAATAAGAGAGAAAGAAAGAAACAAAGTAAAATACAAGATAACCAACAAACAATGAAAAACAGAGAACAAGAATAAGTCCTCACCTACCAGTAATAACCTTGATATAAAGAACATAACTCAACTATATGCTGCCTACAAGAAACTTATTTCATCTATAAAGACACATATAAACTGAAAGTGAAGGGATGGGAAAAGATATTCCATGCAAATAAAAACCAAAAGCAAGAAAGAGTAGTTATACACATTTCAGATAAAACCAACATTAAGTCAAAAAAGATGAAGATCATAAATACATAATAACAAAGGGATCAATACAGCAAGAGGATATAACAATGCTAAATACACATGCATCCAACACTGGGACATCAAAGCAAATATTATTAGACCTTAAGAGAGAGATTTCACCACAACAATAGTTGGAGACTTCAGCACCCCACACTCATCACTGAACAGATCATCATGAAGACAGAAAATCAATAAGAAGACATTGAATTTAAACTGCACTATATACCAAACAGACATTTACAAAGTATTTTACCCCAAAGCTGAAGAATACACATTCCTTTCATCAGCACATGGAATGTTCTTCAGATTAACCACAAGTTAGCCCATAAAATAAGTCTCAATAAATTTTTAAAAATCAAAGTCATATCAAGTATTTTTTTAGAAATACAACTAGAAATAAATAAAAGAGGAACTCTGGAAACTGTATGAACACATGGAAATTAAACAACATGCTCCTAAAGGACACTGGGTCAATAAAAAAAATTAAAACTTTTTAAAAAATCTTGAAACAAATTAAAATGCAAATATAACACACCAAAACTTATGGAATATATCAAAAGCAGTGCTAAGAGAGAATTTTATAGTAAGAAATGTCTACATTTAAAAAGCAGAAATACTAACCTAACAATGCAACTCCGAGAACTAAAATAGCATGAAAAAGTTAAACTCAAAATTAGTATAAGAATAATAAAGATTAGAGCAGAATTAAAATAGAGACTAAAAAATTACAAAGAATCAAAAAAAATGAAAAGTTGTTTCTTAAAAAAAAAAATCAAACAAAATTGGTAAAATGCTAGCTAGACAAATCGAGAAAAAAAAGATAGAAGACCAAAATAAGCAAAACCAGAATGAAAAAGAAGGCATTATAACAGATACCACAGTAATACAAAGGTTCATCAGAAAATATAATAAACCATTATATACTAACAAACTGGAAAACCTAGAGGAAATTGATAAATTCCTGGACACATACAGCCCACCAAGATTAAACCAAAAAGAAATAGAAAACCTGAACAAACCAACAATAAATAATTAATCAAATCACTAATTTAAAAAATCTCCCATTAAAGAAAAGCCCAGGATTGAATGGCTTTACTGCTGAATTCTACCAAACCTAATAATGATAACTAATATTAATTCTTCTCAAACTTAATCCAAAAAGTGGAAGAGAAATATTTCAAACTCTGTGATGTGGGCATTTCCCTGATATCCAAACTAGAGAAGAACATAGCAGAAAAAGAAAACTACAGGCCAATATCCTGGACAAAAAGCATTTGATAAAATTCAACTATGTTTCATGATAAATACTCTCAACAAATTAGGAATAGAGGGAACATACCTCAACATAATAAAGGCTATGTGTGACAAAGCCAAAGCTAACATTATACTGAATAAGGAAAAGCTGAAAGCCTTTTCTCTAAGAACTAGAAGATAAGGATGCCTACTTTCATCATTCCTATTCAACATAGCACTATAAAATCTAGCCTGAGGAATCAGGCAAGAGAAAGAAATAAAAGACATTCATATTGAAAAAGAAGAAGTCAAATTGTTTTACTTTTGGAGATGAAATAATCATATATCTAGAGAAATGTAAAGATTCCACCAAAAACCTCTTAGAACTGATAATCGTATTGAGTATGGCTGCAGAATGCAAAATCAACATACAAAAATCAGTAGCATTTCTATACACAAGTGACAAACTAGCTGAAAAAAACTGAGAAAGAATATCATTTTAAATAGCTACAAAAAATACCTGGGAATAAATGTAACCCAGGAGGTGAAAGACCTCTACAAGGAAACCTACAAAACATCCATGAAAGATACTGAAGAGGACAAAACAAATGGAAAAACTTCCCATGCTCATGGATTGGAAGAAATGATATTGTTAAAATAACCATAACACCCAAGCAATCTATATGTTAAATGCAGTCTCTATCAAAATGTCAATGACATTCTTCACAGAAATAGAAAAAACAATTTGAAAATTTAGATGGAATCACAAAAGTCTGAATAGCCATAGCAATACTGAGTGAATGAACAAAGCTGGAGGCATCACACTAACTGATTTCAAAATATACCACAAAACTATAGTAACTAAAACAGCATGGTACTGGCATAAAAACAGTCACATAGACAAACAGAGAACTCAGAAATGAATCCAATGTTTACAGCTTACCAATTTTTGACTAAGGCATCAAGAATATAAAATGAAGAAAAGATACCCTCTTCAATAAGTGGTTCTGGGACAACTGAAAATTTATATGCAGGAGAACAAAACTAGACTCCTATCTATCACCATTTACAAAAATCAACTCAAAATGGATTGAAAACTTAAATGCAAGATCCAAAACTGTAAAACTACTAGAAGAAAACACAGGGGAAATGATTAAGGACTTTGGTCTGGGCAAATATTTTATGACTAAGACTTCAAAGGCACAGACAACACAAACAAAAATACACAAATGACTCTATATTAAACTAAAAACCTTCTTCAGGACAAAGGAAACAATGAACAGAGTAAGACGGCCTGTTGAATGAAAGAAAATATTTTCAAATTATTCATCTAACAAGATACTCATATCCAGAATATACAGAAACTCAAAAAACTCAATAGTAAAAATTTTAAAATATTACTAAAAATGGTCAGAGGGTCTGAACATACATTTCTCAAAAGAAGCATGCAAATAGCCCACAGGTATAGGAAGAAATTCTCAACATCACCAACCATCAAGGAAATGTAAATCAAAACTACAATGAAATATCATCTTACCCCAGTTAAAATGGCTATTTCAAAAAGACAAAAAAAAAATAGTGAATGATGATGAGGATGCAGTAACAGGGAACTCTTATTTATTTTCTTTTATTTTAAGTTTCAGGATACATGAGTAGGATATGAAGGTTTGTTGCATAGATAATTGTATGCCATGCTGATGTGCTGCGCCTATCAACTCATCACCTAGTTATTAAGCCAAGCATGCATTAGCTATTTTTCCTGATGTGCCCGCTGCCCTCCCTCCCCCCAACAGGACCTAGGGTGTGTTGTTCCTTTCCCTGTGTCTATGTGTTCACATCTTTCAGCTCCCACTTACAAGTGAGAACACGTGATGTTTGGTTCTCTGTTCCTGCATTAGTTTGCTGAGGATAACGACTTCCAGCTTTATCCATGTCTCTGCAAATGACATGAATTCATTCCTTTTTATGGCTGCATAGTATTCCATGGTGTACATGTACCACATTTTCTTTAGCCAGTCTATTATTGATGGGCATTTGGGTTGATTCCATGTTTTTGCTATTGTGAATAGTGCTACAGTAAACAGACAGGTTCATGTATCTCTGTAATATAATAATTTATATTTCTTTGAGTATATACCCAGTGATGGGATTTCTGGGTTCTGGGTCAAATGATATTTCTGGTTCTAGGTATCTGAGGAACCCCCACACAGTCTTCCACAATGGTTTAATTAATTTGCATTCCCACCAACAGCGTGAAAATGTTTGTATTTCTCTTCAGCCTTGCCTGCATCTGTTGTTTCTTGACTTAATAATCACCATTCTGATGTGTGAGATGGTATCTCATTGTGGTTTTGATTTTCATTTCTCTAATAATTAGTGATGTTCACCTTTTTTCATGTTTATTGACTGCACATATGTCTTCTTTCGATAAGTGTCTGTTCATGTCCTTTGCCTACTTTTTAATGGGTTTGTTTTTCTTGTAAGTCTGTGTAAGTTTCTTGCAGATTCTGGATATTAGACCTTTGTAAGATGGATAGATTGCAAAATTTTTCTCCCATTCTGTAGGTTTTCTGTTTACTCTGATGATAGCTTCTTTTGCTGTCTAGAAGTTCTTTAATTTGATCCCATTTGTCAATTTTTGCTTTTGTTGCAAATGCTTTTGACATCATGAAACTTTTGACTGTCCCTATGTCCTAAATGGTATTGCCTATGTTTTCTTCTAGGCTTTTTATAGTTTTGGGTTTTATATTTAAGTCTTTAATCTTGAGTTAATTTTTGTATAAGGTGTAAGGAAAGGGGTTCTGTTTCAATTTTCTGCATATGACCAGCACCATTTATTAAGTAGGAAATCCTTTCCCCATTGCTTGTTTTTATCAGGTTTGTCAAAGATCAGATGACTGTACATGTGTGGCATTATTTCTGACTTCTCTATTTTGTTCCACTGGTCTATGTGTCTGTTTATGTACCAGTACCATGTTATTTTGGTTACCGTTTCGTTGTAGTAGTTTGAAGTTGAGGAACATGATGCCTCTATCTTTGTCTTTCTGCTTAGGATTGTTTTGGCTATATGGGCTCTTTTTTTCATTCCAAATGAATTTTGAAATAGCTTTTTTCTAATTCAGTAAAGAATATCAATGGTAGTTTAATGGGAATAGCATTGAATCTATGAATTACTTTGGGTAGTATGGCCATTTTCATGATATTGATTCTATTTATGAGCATGGAATGGTTTTCCATTTGTTTATGTTCTCTGATTTCTTTGAGCCGTGGTTTGTAATTCTCCTTGAAGAGATCCTTCACTTCCCTTGTTAGCTGTATTCCTAGGTATTTTATTCTTTTTGTTGCAATTGCAAATGGAAGTTGATTCATTATTTGGCTCTCTGATTGTTTGCTGTTGGTGTATAGAATTGCTTGTGATTTTTGCATATTGATTTTTTATCCTGAGACTTTGCCACAGTTGCTTAACAGCTTAAGAAGCTTTTGGCCTGATATGATGGGGTTTTCTAGATATAGGATCATATTATCTGCAAACAGAGGTAATTTGCCTCCCTCTTTTAAAAGGAAACACTTATATACTGTTCTTGGGAATGTAAATAGTACAGGCACTATGGAAAATGGTATGGAGGTTTTCCAAAAAACTAAAAATAGAACTACCATATAATTCAATAATTCCACTACTGAACAGTTATCCAAAGGAAAGAAAATCAGTATATCAAAGGGATACCTACACCCCAGTGTTTTTGCAGCACTATTCACAATAGCTAAGATATGGAATCAACTTAAATGTTCATCAGTAGATAAATGGATTAAAAAATGTAGTAAATATACATGGTGGAATATTATTCAGCCATAAAAAAGAATGATATCCTGTGGTTTGTAGTAAAATTGATAGGACTGGAGGTCATTATGTTAAGTGAAATAGGCCACAGAAACAGAAACAAACTGATATGGTTTGGCTGTGTCCCCACCCAAATCTCATCTGAAATCATAGCTCCCACAGTCCTCACATGTCATGGGAGGAACCCACTGGGAGGTAATTGAATCATGCGGGTATGTTTTTCCCATGCTGCTCTCATGATAGTGAATAAGTTTCATGAGATCTGTTGGCTTTATGAAGGGCAGTTCCTCTGCACATGCTCTCTTTCCTGCCACCATGTAAGACATGTCTTGGCTCCTCCTGTGCCTTCTGCCATGACTGTGATGCCTTCTTTTCCATGTGAAACTGTGAGTACATTACATCTATTTTTCTTTAAAAATTACCCAGTCTTAGGTATTTCTTCATAGCAGTATGAAAATCAACTAATACAGTAAATATTGCATGTTGTCATTTATACGTGGGAGCTAAAAAAGTTGATGTTATGGAGGAAGAGAGGAGACAGAAAATTGCCAGAGGTTGTTGTTAGAGAAGTGGATGAAGAAAGTTTCATTAAGTTTTGTATGTTAAACATACAGTTAGGTAGAGAGAATAAGTTCTAACATTGGATAGCACATTAGAGTGACTATAGTTAACATCAACATATGATATATTTCAAAATGGCTAGAAGAAAACACTAAAGGGTTCCTAACACAAATAAAGGGTGTGTTAAAGGTGATGTCTATCCTAAATGCCCTGATTTGGTCATTACACATTGCATACATAATCAAAATATCACATGTACCCCACAAATATATACATATGTTATATATTAATTTTAAAAAAAGAAAGAAAATGCAAAGTCAAATAGCAATTTCAGCACTTGATGTATCCAGAGTACTTGCTGCCTATAATCCAAATACATAATTTATCCCCAAATAACAGCCAATATTCTCTGAGCCCTTACCATATCCTTCATGTTTTGCATATGTTCATTTACTCAATCTTCAGAATCACTCTGTGAGATAGATGCTATTTTTCTTCCATTCTTCGAGTTAAAGAAATGGAAGCAAAGAGAAGTGATATTCTCTAGTTTTAATAGCTAGTAAGTGATAAATATGGGATTCAAATCCAGTCAGTCTGGTTATAGAGCTTTTTTTTTTTTTTAACTTACTATGTTGCCTTTGTAAAAATTTATAAAACTAACTTTAAAGACACTACTCTGCACCACTACATGAAAAAGGAGAAATGGCTTCAGATGAGTTTTTGATTGCAGATTTATTTTTGTTTTGCTTGAGTTTCCTTACCTCCACCTTTACAATGATATCTATGTAAACCGATACCTGTGTAAAAATATAGGCAATGTCATGTTGGTACATGCCATTTCCAGATTTTGAGATAAATTGTGGTAATATCATTTTCCACATTTCTCAAAGAGGTGAATACTACAAAGTTAATTTTTGGCAAAGTAAACAAACAAAAAACAAAAATAAAAGATAATAAACCTTAAGGATTCAGTAAAGTATATAGGAAAAGAAGATTTAAAATATTTTCCACTGAATATATGGTAGAAACAAAAAATCCTATTTATTTATATTCTTATAAAATTCTCCCCATAACTCGTTAGATATGAGATATAAGTCTTCTGATCTTATGTTCTTGAGATCATTAAATTCAAGTACTGCCTATTTAATTGAGAACTGGGATTCAAGAAATATCCTGAGGGAATAGCAGAAACTTAAAACCTTGGTTCACAAGAATAAAAAAATTGTAGGCTTTCTTTACCTTTATTAACCACTAAAATACACAAATGCACACATGCATATATACATGTGTGTATGCACGTGTGTGTTTAGTAGAGAAATGTGCCTCCTCTTCTTTCAGGTTTCCCTTCCCAACCCTCTTTCCCAGAAACACTGGGACTACATGAGAACAGCCTTTATGTATATGATACTCAATACACCCTGCCCAAGTACACTGTATTGTATCCACGGAGTGGGCGTGCTACAAACTAGGGCTATATGATATTATCCATTGGTTCCCATCTTCCAAGATTAATGAAGAGACAGGATCTGCATTCAAAAAGATAAATAACTATAATACTAATGACATGCTAAATTCTAAATGAATGATGCTTACAACAAGAGTTGTAAAAGTCATGGATAGACTAATTTCTTACAGTTGGATTATAGCAAATAGGTATTAGTGATGGTAACAGAAGAAATGGAAAAAGTTGAATTTAGGTCCCTAATTGTTAGAGTCTTTTTAACTACACGAATGTTTTCCTCAGAAGAATGTTTTCTGAATTTTAAACAGCCTTTTTAATCTAATATTTTGTGGAGATTTTGAGGTTTAAATAGTTAATTTATCATAGTTTGTGCCAAATTTGGCATTATCATAGTTGAAATTAAAGCATTTCATTTTAAAAGAAGATTTTATTTTTGGTTGTGAAGTGGGAGCAAATTATTACAGGTTGTTCTTTGGAGCACAGAACAGGAGGAACAAAGAGAAAGCTTAAAGTGTCTAATGAAGCAAAAATTTCCATACCCTTTTGGTGAATGATATAAGAGCTGAGTAGAAAACTATGGTTTACTTTTCATAGTTGGGGCAAGATATTGAGAATTAGTGGAAAATTTGGGAAATATGGCTTTGCTCTAGAAATTCAATAATAAAACAGTGCTTAATAGTGATAATAATTAAATGTGTTGGAAACATAATGTGTACATCTGATCATTTACCAGGTCTTGAATATCACCGTTCTTAACAGCTTGGGTGGGAGTGAGGGCAGGGGAATGGAGTGAGGTTCTGACTGGAAAACAGCTGCCCAGATTTAATATAGGAATTTACTCTCTTATAATTATTTTAAAAAGTATATAAAAATGTAAAATCTACTTGTGCCTGGCTAATGTTACTATCATTTTACCTCAGAAAACTGCATCTATTAATTAGCATAAATTGTTGTATTTCTATTAAAAAGGAGACCAAACTACCTTGAACAATTAGATGTTTAGTTATATCTAATATGACAGGCTAGTCTAGAATGGTGGTGTATATTTTCTCTGTAACCTTTTAGGATGGTGGAATCCTTTCATCATGCGCCTCCATCATAATTTGCAAAGTTGAGATTTGCATTATTGGCTTAGAAACAGTCTTATTCATGGAAATAAGAGCCAAAATTCAGGACAGCCAATTTGGCTTCAAGTTAGCAATGATCCAGAATTTATACACATCATCTCCACTTATATCTCATTAGCTGAAACCTAGGAAGATTGGCACTTCTATATGTTTCAGCTGGGAACTTACTTAAGTGTCTAAAATAGTGCCTGGAACTTCATAAATAATCTGTAAGAGTTAGCTACTATTATTACTATGTTGAATATCGTTGTATCAAATCCCTTTTGCTGGAGAGTTGAAAATGTATCTGGGCAGTTGAATCAAGGGCTCAGTTTATTGTGACATTGAAAGATCTAAGGTAATTTTCCAAGACTGGACAACTGACCTTCCCCTTTCACTTCTGCTTTTCCAAGTCTTCCCCATCTATCCTTTCCCCTTTCAGCTTAGAACCCTTATAATCATCTTTGATTATTTTTTCCCACATCCCAAATGCAATCCACTAATCAATTCTATCTCTTTATCTTCAAACAATATTCAACATAATCTACCAGAATCAGTAAGGATTCATCACGTTATATATGAAAAACCCAGCCCGTCCCACTCAAGGGTAACCGAAATGCCTGTAAGAGAGAGAAGTTTAAGTATGCCATAAGACACATGCATCCAGAACAAATATGGGGAGCAGCAATGAATGCAGATGGTGAGTGATATGGTTTGGTTAATCCCCATTCAAATCTCATCTTGAATTCCCATATGTTGTGGGAGGCACGTGATGAGAGATAATTGAATCATGGCGGCAGGACTTTCTCATGCTGTTCTGGTGATAGTGAATAAGTCTCACAAGATCTGATGGTTTTAAAAATGGGAGTTTCTCTGCACAACCTCTCTTCTCTTGTCTGCCACCATGTGAGACATGCCTTTCGCCTTCCACTGTGATTGTGAGGCCTCCCAGCCATGTGGAATTAGAATCCAATAAACCTCTTTCATTTGTAAACTGCCCAATCTCTGGTATGTCTTTATCAGCAGCGTGACAATGGACCAATACAGTAAATTGGTACCAGGAGGGTGGGACACTGCTGTTGATACCCCAAAATGTGGAAGTGACTCTGGAGCTGGGTAACAGGCAGGGGTTGGAGCAGTTTGGAGGGCTCAGAAGAAGACAAGAAAATGTGGGAAAGTTTGGAACTCCCTAAGGACTTGTTTAATGACTTTGACCAAAAGCCTGATAGTGATATGGACAATGAAATCCAGACTGAGGTGGTCTCAAATGGGGATATGGAACTTTTTTGGAACTGGAGCAAAAGTTACTTGTTATAATTTAGCAAAGAGACTGGGAGCATTTTGCCCCTCCCTACAGATTTGTAAGCTTTGCACCTGAGAGAGATGATTTAGAGTAACTGGTGGGAGAAATTTCTAAGCAGCAAAGCATTCAAGAGTTAACTTGGGTGCTGTTAAAGGCATTCAGTTTTATAAGCGAAGCAGAGCATACAAGTTTAGAAAATGTGCAGCTCAAGAATGCAATATAAAAGAAAATCTCATTTTCTGAGAAGAAATTCAAGCTGGCTGTAGAAATTTGCATAACTAACAATGAACACAGTGTTAATCCCCAAGACAATGGGATACCTTGTCTTGGCATGACATCCAGGACCAAGATGTCCTATTATTGATAAAAAAGATGCTTCAGCACCACTTACCAAGATGGCTGAGATAAAGATGCCATCCTCCAGGTCACTGCCAACCTGCCCTCCCACAACATGGACTGGGCTGTGGTCCAGACCAACATGAGAGACTTCCAGACAGAACTCTGGAAGATACTGGTGTCTTTCATCGAGGTGGCGCAGAAGCTGTTAGCACTGGACCCTGATGCGGTGGAATTGTTTAAGAAGGCGAATGCTATGCTGGACGAGAAGGAGGATGAGCGTGTGGATGAGGCTGCCCTGTGGCAGCTCACGGAGATGGGCTTTCCCGAGACCAGGGCCATCAGGGCCCTTCAGCTGAACCACCTGTCGGTGCCTCAGGCCATGGAGTGGCTAACAGAACTCGGAGAAGATCCAACCACAGACACGCCTCTTCCAGGCCAAGCTCCCCCAGGGGCTCAGGGGGCTTCAGCAGCCGCAGCAGCCATCTCCGAGGCTGCCGCAGGAGCCAGCACCACTGCCGAGGAGGCCAGAGATGAGCTAACGGAAATCTTCAAGAGGATCTGGAGGAAAAGGGAGTTTCCGCCGATGCTTGGGCCATCGTTTCCCTGATGGAGATGGGGTTCGACAAGGAGGTGATATACTCCCTCAGAGTGAACAACAACCAGCAGAACGCTGCGAGTCAGTGGCTGCTGGGGGACCGGAAGCCCTCCCCAGAGGAGCTGGACAAGGGCATCGACCCCGACAGTCCTCTCAGGCCATCCTGGATAACCCAGTGGTATAGCTGGGCCTGACCCAACCCGAAAACATTCCTAGCATTTGAAGACATGCTGGAGAACCCATTGAACAGCACCCAGTGGGTGAATGATCCAGAAACGGGTCCGTCATGCTGCAGATCTCTAGAATCTCCCAGACGCTAAATCTCATGTAGGTGGCGCTGCTCCACTCGGCTGTCTGGCCACAGCAGCGCCCGGCGCAGCCCAAGACCGGACAGAGCGGACCTCGGCAGGAAACTCACTTCAGCTCCTCAGCCCTGGACTGTTGGAGGCGCTGTGGCTGCTCCTGCTCTCTGATCTGATTGCTTATAAACGTCGGTGACTGTAGTGCGTAAGGCCGTATTTTTAGCATCTGACAGGTGTTTACAAAAAAGTGGTTGTGGCCCCAGGAAGTGGAGTAATGGCTTCCTCCCGTGCTCCTCTGGGCTCTTGAGTTGCTACTTGAACTGCCCTCTAGACATTTGCTTGGAGAGTCCACGTGTTATTTAACGGAGACAGGTTTCAACTCAGAGTGTTAATGTTAAGCATGCTAATTTAGTCACTCACGAATGACTTTTCTTTAATAAATAAAGTCCCTTTTCAAAAAAAGAGAAAAAAAAAAAAAAAAAAAGACAGAGGCCTTCATGGCATCTCCTCCCATCACAGGCCCACCGACCTAGAAGGAAAAAGTGGTTTTGTGGGCCAGGCCCAGGGTCCCCATGCTGTGTGCGGTATAGGGACTTACTTGGTGCCCTGTGTCCCAGTCACTCCAGCCATGGCTGAAGGGGCCAACATATACCTCAGGCTAGGGCTTCAGAAGGTGCAAGCCTCAAGCCTTGGCAGCTTCCACATGGTGTTGAGGCTGCCAGTGCACAGAAGTCAAGAATTGGAGTTTGGGAACCTCTGCCTAGATTTCAGATGATGTATGGAAATGCCGGAATGTCCATGCAGAAGTTTGCTGCAGAAGCAGGGCTCTCGTGGAAAACCTCTGCTAAGGCAGTGAGGAAGAGAAATGTGAAGTCAGATGTCCCACACCAAGTCCCTACTGGGTTACTGCCTAGTGGAGCTATGAGAAGAGGGCTCCCATCCTCCACACCCCAGAATGGTAGATTCACCAATAGCTTGCACCCTGCACCTGGAAAAGCCACAGGCATGCGACACCAGCTTGTCAAAGCAGCTGGGAGGGAGGCTGTACCCTGCAAAGCTACAGGAACAGAGCTGCCCAAGGCCATGAGAACTAGCCTCTTGCATCAGCGTGATGACCTGGATGTGAGATATGGAGTCAAAGGAGATCATTTTGGAGCTATAAGATTTGACTTCCCTGCTAGATTTCAGACTTGCATGGAGCCTCTTTGTTTTGGCCAATTTCTCCCATTTGGAATGGCTGTATTTACACAATGCCTGTACCTCCATCATATCTAGGAAGTAACTAACTTGCTTTTGATTCTACAGGCTCATAGGCAAAAGCCTATGAGGTTGCCTTGTCTCAGATAAGACTTTGGACTATGGACTTTTGAGTTAATGCTGAAATGAATTAAGACTTTGCAGGACTGTTGGAAAGGTATGATTGGTTTTCAAATGTGAGGACATGACATTTGAGAGGAACTGGCATAGAATGGTATGGTTTGGCTGTGTCCCCACTAAAATCTCATGTTGCTGGCTAAAGACTTCCCTGATCAAAATATGTAAAACTGAGTCAATAGTAGAACCCACAAACTTCAAAAATTCAGTATAAACAAAAGCGCCTTTACATACACCTCTCTACTTGCAAATTCTATGAAGAGCACCTCCATGACTCACAACGACGACCAGTCCAGCTGGATACACTCCAGGCCTTGCATGATCAACAATCAGTAGCTGTCTGCCCCTTAGCCTCTCCTTTCCCAGCTCCTTTCTGTTCTGGTAGAAATAAGAAAAGAAAGAGTAAAACAATAAAGGCAATTTAGAAAAAGTTATATGCTTCTGCCTTTATTCTTAGTTTGTTTTTAGCTAGCCTTGGAATAAAACTGAAAAGAAGATTAAGATACTTTAATTTGGACTTTGAAATTCAATCCAAGTCAGAGAACTTTTCAGATATAGGGTATCAAGTTGCTGACTTTAGCATGCTAGAGTAGAATCAGGGGAATGTCCTGTTGACAAGTCCTCCCTAAACAAAATATCTCTGATCATTCTTTTAACAAGTAAGAGATTCAACTGGGTTAATAAATCCCTTTATAAAATTAAAAATCTTTATTAGAAGAATTACAGCTATCCAAAGCCCAGTGGAAAAAAAAAGCATTCATCTAATGAGCTTTCTGGTACTAGCTAGGTTTGCCACACTGATATAATGGGGAATTTTGATTGTATTGAGAGAGCTAGGACTAAGGGAGCAAATATAATTACATGGTTGGGTGGAGGATAGGGAAGGAGTGGCAAATACTGTGGGGCTTTGACCCACCCTGAGGGGCCATTGACCAGATGGAGCCACTGGTCAACAGGCAAAACAGGAGATAAGGAGAAGTTTCAGAAAGGTGGAAGTAGTTGTTTTAAGTCATCCTGGAGACATCCCTCTTTGTGCCACAAGAAACCTACTCTTGTAAATAGTTTATCAAAAATGCTAGTGACGTTTTAGGCAAGATTCTTTCTCAATTTCCCTATAATTTGAGAATCATTAGCTGAATAATTTCCATTATTTTCTTTATATGATGAGACATTTCTGATCTCCCTTAATTTCTATGCCAACAATGACCTGGGATTGTTGGTTATTCTTCCCAAAGGCTCTCTCATTAAGCACAGGACAGAACTGGAGAGAAGCTTGTTTCTGAAACATGAGGGGAGATTAAGAGAAGACTTTGAGCAGGTTTCAAATCCTGTGCGAGTGATTTTAACTAGATCAGGATAATAATGACTGAATCAAGAAGGTTTATTTAGATAATATAAATCTATGTAAAGCTAATTTCAAGATCCCTGCCTTCTGTGTTAGATTGTGTTTTATTTTAGGGTAACAAGCCTAGTTTGAAAAAAAGTTATAATAAAAACCGCATTTTGTGATAAAATAGATTCCTCAAGAAATAGAAGAAAATAGATTTAATTAATTCATTCACCCATTCATTCATTTATTGAAACAAACATCTTGAACTGGTCCTGGTTTCTCAACCAAATCAGTCAAAAATCATCAATACTAATTTAACTGAAATTGCCTCCTGAGCACAATGTTAAAATGTACACTTAGAGCCAGAGTACTGATGTGAATTTTTGCATTATAATTTCTTTCTTTTTTTTTTTTTTTTTGAGATGGAGTTTTGCTCTTGTTGCCCAGGCTGGAGTGCAGTGCCATAATCTCAGCTCACCGCAATCTTTGCCTCCCAGGTTCAAACGGTTCTTCTGCCTCAGCCTCCCAAGTAGCTGGGAGTACAGGCATGCACCACCATGCCCTGTTAATTTTGTATTTTTAGTAGAGATAGGATTTCTCCATGTTGGTCACGCTGATCTCGAACTCCCAACCTCAAGTGATCTGCCCACCTCCACCTCCCAAAGTGCTGGGATTACAGGTGAGCCACCCCACTCAGCCTGTCATTTCATTTTTCACTATTTTGTTATGTCTTCATTGCACGCTAGCTCTGGAAAATGTCTGGAAAGGTATATGCTAACTTTGGGATGGCAGTGAAGCCAGAATTTTGTGTACGTGAATGTGTGAGTGTGTGTGTATTTTGTGCGCCCTTTAGGTGAGAAATACAATTACAAGAACTTTGTGCTCAGGTGGCATCTCATGACTCATCACTCCATATCTAAATCAGCCCCCAAAGACATAAGGGCTCTTGCAAATCCTGGAAATACCCTTCTAATACTTACTTACCCCTAATCTCCTGTTTCGGTTCCTATATGCAGCACTGCTCTGTTTCAGAAACAAATCATTTTTCATTATAATTCAGAAGTACTCAGGTCCCCAAACGAACCTGAGATTTCAGCTATTCAGCAAAATTTTTATTTGCAAAGCACATGCCTGCTAGCCTGTGAGATTGCAGTTGCTATTCAAATGAATGTTGGCAACATTTCATTGTGGGGGTCAATTATGGGCATTTACCATGATGACATAATAACAACTGCAAAAATGGGAAAGCTAAAGGAGGGTTATTATTACTGTTTGTGAAGTCTGGGTTCCAGATGTTCCTGCCAGGAGAGAGAAACGCTGGCATGCAGAGATAGCTGACAACATTGCTAACCATTCAAGTCGCCATGAGACTGAACAATTTACAAGATAGGGTTGTAACAGGAGGCTAAAGCTGGTACTCAGGTTGCCCTGCCTCCCTCACCTTGAACTGCAAGGCATTTCCTTCATGGCATGTCATGTCATACAGAAACAACCCTGCACTGCACCCTAGCCCCGGGACAAAAGAGAAAGAAGAAATACAGGCAGTGAATTTGCCCAGAGAGATGGGCCAACAACCAGTGTCATTCTCTGATATATAGCTGAGGAGGAATTTATCTCCAACTAGTATAGGATTGGGGGGCTCATAAAACTTATAGCTTCAACCCAATGAAATAAGGTTAGTAAAATACATAAACTCTGATAACAGCACCGTGAAGTATGCCTCTAGTCACCTGCAATTCACCAATGGCTTCATGATAGATATTCTCAGCACCTGGTTGTTTCTTGTCAGCTGTGACCAGTGTGTACCTTTCAGCAAAGTTCATCCTCCTTCCCTCCCCCAACCTCTCTTTTTTTCTACCCCGGGCAGAGGTCTAGTACTAGGCTAGTAGAGGGCTTTCTGATTGCAGAGATGCTTAGCAGATCCTATAGCAGATTTCTTGAGTGACGCTATATAATGATAGCAAGCACCAGCATGAGACAAAAGCACAGTACTTGTCAAATAAAAAAATACAGCAGTAGTTGAATAGATGAATAGGTAATAAAAAAACTTCCAGCTGTAAAAAAATTCAGCTCTTATGATGCCTGTTTTCTTTAAAAAAAATGGAGAAAAAAAATCACAGTAGGCAGAAACTCCATTTTTTTTACACGTCATACTTCTGTCAGTGTGATGTTGAACAAGTACCATTAATCAAGAGCGCTGTTATTCATTAGGCACGGTGATGTGCTTGAACTGTTACTTTAGTATCATTGTTCAAAGCCTCTGGAACAGCCTTAAAGACTATGGGAAAAATTTATAGCTGTAGTTTACAGCCAAGACTGTAAAAAACTTTCCTACTATTAAACAAATATTAAACATGGTAATAATAGTAATAGTATCTTGTATTTATACAGTGACTGTCTGAGAAACTCAAATTACTCAACAAATAGTACGTAATATAGTCATTGTCAACAACATCCTTTTGCATAAAGTTAGGGGAAGGTAGTATTATTCTCTTTGCTATTGGGCCAATAGCATGTTCTCTGTGTTTACAGTTATCTCTGATGGAGGGGAAGTGGCAGACAGGAAGGAGGATGGGGATATGGTGTATGAGTGGTGCGGTGGTGAGTGGATTGAAGGGTTTTGTGTATCTTTTGAAGTACTAACCCAAAAGATTTTTTTTTTTTTTGCTATGTAATGGTTGTAAGAGATTTGGATAAACATGATAGTTAATCCAGTCTCTCCAGGCATCAGAAATTAATTATAGCATATTCTAATCAGAATGCACTCCTGAGGAAATTAACTTGATGTACTCTGCCTGCTGAGAGGAGGAAGAGCCCTGAGGCTCTTTGGCAGGTTTTCTGACATCCCAAAGCTGACACGCTCATGCTGCTTCTCTGAGTGACAGGTTCCTGGCCCTGCCCACCTACCCACAGCTGATTGAACTAGGGTGGGCCAATCAGATTCCTTTACCTGGGCATTTAGAAATGGATTGCGGGAAATCCAATGAGTTTAACAAACTTCTGAACTGGAAGGTTACTTAAAGACAGTCCTCCAATAACTCTATTTGACCCATCTGAAAAATAAACAAAAGAGAAGAGGAGGGAGAGCTTTGGTTCCTAAAGAATGTTCTGTTTCTCTCCTAGTCAGAATCATTTCAGGCTCTATAGCCCATCCCTGATTCTTTACAGTAAATATCCATTCAGCTTAAGTGTTTTTCTTTTATTCCTGAACAAATATATGGTCTGTAACTAAGACAGAAAATATCCCAAGATAACCACACTCAGAAGACTTTCTCAAAGTAAACGACAGACCATCTGCACAGAAAAGGCCCTTCAGAGTATTTTATTTGGATGGTCCTTGGCCTCCACATATCGAAATGCCTTTTGTGGGAAGTTCAACAGCAGAGACCATTTAGTGAAGTTGACAATTTCAACTCTAAAGAGTGACATTTTGCTTTGTGTTTTATTTTCTATTTCCTTCTCTTTAAATCTGATCCTATTTTGTTTAATTAATTGTACCCTCTGCACATTAGTGGGGTTTTTTGATTTTAAAAAGGCAATAACTTTTAAAAGCTTGGAGAACATCAACTTGTCTTGGTGAATCACTTTGACAAAAAGACAGGCACAACAAAAATCTCAACACTTGCCACTTGAGTCAGACTCTTCAGCCTGAGGTGAACACCAGAAGTATGTTGAATTGTTAAGAAAATTATTTGAATGCAATATTGCACCTCAAAATAATTCTTGCTCTCCTGCCATAAGGAAAAGGAACTCCATTCTAGTACTAGTACATTTCCCCCATTCCCAAAGCATTTTTATACTCACATCTACGTAACAGAATGGAAAAATGGGCATAATGTTCAGAGCAGAGAAACAGCAGTGTTCATAATAATAAATGAGCAATAATGAGGCATTTTGTGAATTCTCCAGGAGAGTGGACCTGCCAAATCAGTGACCCTGAGGGTCTGCCTAGAGGCTGCTGCATGTAGGCCAAAGACTTTGGAGTCAGACAGACCTTCCCAGCTTTTTAAAAGAATGTCTTTGAATAGGGAATTTATGCTTTCTGAGGCTGTCTCCTTGTCTTTCTTACTTGTAAAATGGAGTTATCAATAGCTACTATGTAGGTTGTTGCAACAATGAAATGAAATTATGTTTATAAAATACCAGGCACTTAGAAGCTGAAAGGAGAATTCTACATATTTTGGGAGCAATTTATAATTTCAAATCTTCAGTACCATGACTCAGATGCCCTAGTGAGTATATGATGATATTGAAATTCAGCATTTTCTCTAGATTAGAAAAAATATTTTAAATTTAATGATTAAGTCTCAAAATAGCTCCAAATGAAATTAATGACTCCATGCATTTTGTTACTAAAATAACTGAAGTGTCTCATAAGGTTGCTTCCACCTGAAATTCCTCAGCATGCAAACTGATGATGCTAAAGATAACCCAACTTAATGGGCAGTGTAGAGACTTCTCTGCACACTCTTGTTTTACAAAGCTCCACCTGCTGCACAATTAAAATGATACTTTAAGATGAAAGGAACTGCTTTCATCATTGACCAGGGCAGCTATATTCTGAAGTGGCTTCAGCAGTTTATGAATGCTGAGAGCAAACAATTCCAAGGGTCTCCCAAAGGACTGAAACTACAAGCAGAATAAAGCCTCCTGTCTGTAGTGCTGCAAGTATTCAGGCTCTTATTCAGATAACCTGAAATATTACAGGATGGGATTTTTTTTTGCAGTAGAAATGGCATAACTCTTTAGTATAAGTTAAGTTGAATGTATTCATATTCCAAAAAAGTTCACTGTGTCTCTGAATTTAGAATGTAAGTTCCCAAAGAAAGCCTGCTAAAACCATCTCTTTAGGAATTTTGATGGAATTTTATTACTTCATTAATTATATTCATTTATTCAATAAGTGTTTTTAAAAATCTATACTTCGGATAGTAATGATACAGTGCTGCATAATGCTGACTTGGTCTTGTCCTCCCGGAGCAAGAGATCTCCCTTTCCTTGTCACTTAAGCCTGTGGTCTCTAATTTTACCACTAATAATCCACAGTTGTTACCCCTGAACTTTAATTTCCCTTCTGACCCTGGGAATGGGTATGAATTTTTGTTGAAAATAATGGTATTTAGAATAAATTCTAAACTTGCTAGCAAGGCTTACAGAGCTGTTTATGATGTCTCTCCAAAGCTCATGCCTTGTAACTTGCTCCAACTCCACAGTAATCGAACCTAACTACTTGCAGTTCTTCCTAGTGAGCCTCCCCTTTCCCTTTCCTCTTTCTCTCTCTCTCAGTCTTCTGTGGTCTACGTAAGCTGTCACTGCTATCCAGAATTTCCTTTGTGACACTGAAGACATACAAAACATATCTCATACTGAGTCAGTGTGCCTACAAACCAAGGTGTCATCACCTTGAGATGGAAGGACCTCTAGAAATCTCAAAGGAAGTACTTAAAGCAGGGGACGAGAGGAAGACATTGATGGTGTCAGGGTTGTCATCAAGAACCAAGGTGGGGGCCTGGTCAGCAGAAAAATTGGCACAACTCTCCAAAACAATGGTTGGGCATATCCCACTTCAGAGCAACATTGCTCTAACCTTGGGCCAACTCCTCTAAATCAGAATCTATGAGCTCAGCTATCGGTCAGAAAGAACTGACAGTGAAAGTTGCATGAAAATACTTGAGGCCCTCTCCTGCTGCCACAGAATTTAAAAACTTCCTTTGACCAGACAGACAACCCTTGGGAAAGCAAGGAGGAGAAGAAAAGACTATCCATGTCCATTGTAATGCACCCCTCTCTTTGTCTAGCAATCAATCAAAAAACATAATTGAATTGACAAGAAATTTTTAAATTTTAAAACAATAGGTTTTCTACTGAATAAAATATAAGCCTCATCTGGGGGACATAGTAAGAGTTTGTATCTACAAAAAATCAAAAGAAAAAAAATAATAATGGTGGCACACACCTGTAATCCTAGCTACTTGAGAGACTGAGGTGAGGGAATCATTTGAGCTGTAATCATACCACTGTACTCCAGCCTGGGCAACAAAGTGAGATGTCCATCAAGTAAACAAAAAGAAGCACCAGCACATGATAAAATCAGCTAAAAAGATGTATGTGTGTGTGGACAGTGAGTGCCGTGTAGCATGTATATGTTGATTCTACTACACATTTAAGTCTATTCTACTAATTTGGACTTAGCATGTGTTTTGCAATGTTGTATCCACTTAACTTCTCAAATAGATTTACAATCTTGGAAAAAATTATATTTTACCTCTTGGCATCCTCTGATTCTGACAATGTCCTATACAAAGTAAGTTCTCAATCTAATAATAAGCCAGTTCATATCCATGTCATTACAGTAACAGAAGATTACATGCTACACTAAGTCTGTGAGAATAGAAAGGGTAATGGCAGGGGTGTTGACTGCACTTGCTTTTCCAAGTTGAAGTTTTCTTGAGAGAGGTGAGCCATCAATGAAAGGAATGAAGAATATGGGAAAATCAAGCTGTCCATGATAAAATGCTAAGGTATGAGAAGTTTAGCAGCAAGGCAAGAACAAAATGTCCTTGGGAACTGTCTTGAAGATCAAAGAAGTTAGGTCTAACAAAAAATAATGCCATTATTTCGGGAAGTATGATGGTTACTGTCACGATACTGAAAGTCATGCATTGTGTCCCAGGGACAGAGAGGTTTCTTGGCTTAGGAAAAAAATGACCAACATGCCCAAGAATAGGAGACGCACTTGGTAAAAATATTTAGGATGATTAAAAAGAAAAGAAAAAAGAAGTAGGGACAATTTCTAAGAAAAGGATAGAAGATGATCCAAGATGGCTGAATAGGAACAGCACTGGACTGCAGTTCCCAGCGAGAACACAGAGGGTGAGTGATAACCACATTTCCAAATGAGGTTTTACTGCCCACAGACCAGGAGAATCCTGGGTGAAAAAGTACCACAAGTCTCCAGCAGGGCTGTTTCAGCTGGTGAAGTGGGTCTCCATACAAAAACTCACACAAATCTGGGCAGCAGTTTCAACTGGCACCCGGAACACCTGGGAGACAGAGTTGCCCATTCAACTGAGAAAAAGGGGGCTGAAACAGGGAGCCAGGAGATCTGGCTTGGCGAGTTCCACTCCTACAAAGACCAGCAATCTGAAATGCTCTTGACTGAGAGTTTCACAGCAAGCACAGTTGGACCCAGGAAGGTCTAGCTCTGTGAGAGGAAGGGCATCCGCCATTACCAAGGCAGTCCATCACTACCAAGGCAGTCCACAATTACTGAGGCTGTCCACCATTACTGAGGCAGACTGCCATTACTGAGGCAGTTCTAACTATACCTCTATAAACAAAACCACAAGGAAGTTCACATAGCAGCTAAGCAGAGCCCATGGTAGCTCAGCAACACCTCTGCTGGCAGACTGTGACTAGGATACCACCTCACTGGGAAGGGCATCTCTGAAAAAAGGCAGCAGCATGTCGGGAACTTATCAATAAAGCCTCACCTTCCCAGGACAGAGCATGAGGGAAAAAAAGGCAGTTATGAGTTCTGCTGCAGCAGACTTAAACATACCTGCCCAGAAGCCCTGAATAGAACAACAGAGCTCACAGCTCAGCACTTGAGCTCCTATAAGGGACAGACTGTATCCTCAAGCAGCTCCCCGAACCCCCCCCCATATATCCAAAGAGACACCTCATAAAGGAGAGTTCAGGCTGACATCTGGCAGGTATCATTTTGGGACAAAGATAACAGAAGAAGAAACTGGAAGCAACCCTTACTGTTCTGCAACTGCTACAGGTGATTCCCAGGCAAGCAGGATCTGGAGTCGACCTCCAGCAGTCCTACAGCAGAGGGGCCTGACTGGTAGAAGGAAAACTAAGAAACAGAAAGACATAATTTCATCATCAACAGAAAGGATGTCCACTCAGAGACCCCATCTGAAAGTTACCAGCTACAAAGATGACAGGTAGGTAAATCCACAAAGACGGGAAGAAACCAGCGCAAAAAGGATGAAAACACCCAAAACCAGAATGCCTGTCCTCCTCCAAGGGATTACAACTCCTCATCAGCAAGGGAACAGGCTGGATGGAGAGTAAGTCTGATGAATTGACAGAAACAAGCTTCAGAAAGTGGGTAATAACAAAATTCTCTGAGCTAAAAGAACATGTTCTAACCCAATGCAAAGAAGCTAAGATCCTTGAAAAAAGGTTTGATGAAATGCTAATGAGAATAAACAGCTTAGAGAAGAATATAAATGAACTGGTGGAGCTGAGAAACACAACACAAGAACTTCACGAAGCATACACAAATTTCAATAGCTGAATCGATCAAGCAGAAAAAAGCATATCAGAGATTGAAGATCAACTCAATGAAATAAAAAGAGAAGGCAAGATTAGAGAAAAAAGAGTAAAAAGAAATGAACAAAGCCTCCAGGAAATATGTGAGTATGTGAAAAGACCTAATCTACATTTGATGAAGAGAATGAATCCAAGCTGGAAAATACTCTTCAGGATATTATTCAGGAAAACTTCCCCAACCTAGCAAGGCAGGCCAATGTTCAAGTCCAGGAAATACAGAGAACACCACAAAGATATTCCTGAAGAAGAGCAACCCCAGGGCACATAATTGTCAGATGCACCAGGGTTGAAAGGAAGGAAAAAATCCTAAGAGCAGCCAGAGAGAAAGGTTGGGTTACCCACAAACGGAAGCCCATCAGACTCACAGCTGGTCTCTTGGCAGAAACCCTACAAGCCAGAAGAGAGTGGGGGCCAATATTCAACATCATTAAAGAAAAGAACTTTCAACCCAGAATTTCATTTCCAGCCAAACTAAGCTTCATAAGCAAAGAAGAAATAAAATTCTTTATGAACAAGCAATTCCTCAGAGATTTCATCACCACCAGGCCTGCCCTACAAGAGCTCCTGAAAGAAGCTTAGAAGGAACAACCAGTACCAGCCACCCAAAAATGTACCAAATGTTAAAGAGCATAGACACAATGAAGAAACTGTGTCAACTAATGGGCAAAACAACCAGCTAGAATCAAAATGACAGGATTAAATTCACACATAACAATATTAACCTTAAATGTAAATGAGCTAAATACCGCAATCAAAAGACACACTGGCAAACTGGATAAAAAGTCAAGACCCATCAGTGTGCTGTATCTCGGAAACACATCTCACGTGCAAGGATAAACACAGGTACAAAATAAAGGGATGAAGGAAGATTTACCAAGCAAATGGAGAGCAGAAAAAAAGCAGGAGTTGCAATCCTAGTCTCTGATAAAATAGACGTTAAACCAACAAAGATCAAAGGAGACAAGGGCATTACATGGTGGTAAAAGGAACAAGAAGAGCTAACAATCCTAAATATATATGCACCCAATACAGGAGCACCCAGATACATAAAGCAAGTTCTTAACGACGTACAAAGAGACTTAGATTCCCACACAATAATTGTGGGAGACTTTAACACTCCACTGTCAATATTAGACAGATCAATGAAACAGAAAATTAACAAGGATATCCAGGACTTCAACTCAGATCTGGACCAAGCCAACCTAATAGACATTTACAAAACTCTCCACTCGAAATCCACAAAATATACATTTTTCTCAGCAACACATCACACCTTCTCTAAAACTGACCATATAAATGGAAGCAAATCACTCCCCAGCAAATGCAAAAGAAAAGAAATCATAGCAGTCTCTTAGACCACAGTGCAATCAAATTTGAACTCAGGATTAAGAAAATAACTCAGAACCACACAACTACATGGAAACTGAACAACTGGCTCTTGAATGTTGACTGGATAAACAATGAAATGAAGGCAGAAATAAAGATGTCCTTCAAAACCAATAAGAATGAAGACACAACATACCAGAATCTCTGGGACACATTTAAAGTAGCGTCTAGAGGGAAATTTATAGCAATAAATGCCCACATGAGAAGCAAGGAAAGATCTAAAATTGACATGCTATCACCAAAATTGAAAGAGCTAGAGGAGCAAAATCAAAAGACTCAAATGCTAGCAGAATATAAGAAATAACTAAGATCAGAGCAAAACTGAAGGAGATAGAGACACAAAAAACCCTTCAAAAAATTAATAAATCCAGGAGCTGGTTTTTTGAAAAGAGCAACAAAATAGACCACTAGCCAGCTTAATAAAACAGAAAAGAGAGAAGCATCAAATAGATGCAATAGAAAATGATAAAGGAGATATCACCACAGATTCCACAGAAATACAAACCACCATCAGAGATTACTACGAACAACTCTATGCACATAAACCAGTAAACCTGGAAGAAATGGATAATTCCTGAACACTTGCACCCTTCCAAGTCTAAACCAGGAAGAAGTCAAACCCTGAATATATCAATAAAAACGGCTGAAGTTGAGGCAGCAATTAATAGCCTACCAATCAAAAAAAAAAAAAAATAGATCCAGATGGATTCATAGCTAAATTCTACCAGACATACAAAGAGGAGCTGGTACAACTCCTCTGAAACTATTCCAAACAATCCAAAAGGAGCGAATCCTTCCCAAATCATTTGATGAGACCAGCATCATCCTGATATCAAAACCCAGCATAGACTCAACAAGAAAAGAAACCTTCAGGCCAATATCCATGATGAACATAGATGCAAAAATCTTAAATAAAATACTGGCAAACCAATTGCAAGAGCACATCAAGAGGTTATCCATCACGATCAAGTAGGCTTCATCCTGGGGATGCAAGGCTGGTTCAACATACACAAGTCTGTAAAGGTAATTCACCACATAAACAGAAACAAAGACAAAAACCACATGATTATCTCAATAGATGCAGAGAAGCCTTCAACCAAGTTCAACAGCCCTTTGTGCTAAAAACTCTCAATAAACTAGTATCAATGCAATGTATCTCAATAAAACCTATTTATGACAAACTCACAGCCAATATCATATTGAATGGGCAAAAAGTGGAAGCATTCCCTTTGAAATCTGGCACTAGACAAGGATGCCCTTTCTCACCACTCCTATTAATATAGTATTGGAACTTCTAGCCAGAGCAATCAGGCAACAAAAAGAAATAAAGGGTATTCAATTAGGAAAGGAGGAAGTCAAATTGTCTCTATTTGCAGATGAAATGATTATATATTTAGAAGACCCCATCATCTCAGCCCAAAATCTCCTGAAACTGATAAGCAACTTCAGCAAAGTCTCAGGATACAAAAATCAATGTGCAGAAATCACAAGCATTCCTATACACCAATAACGGACTTAAAGAGAGCCAAACCAAGAACAAACTGCCTTTCACAATTGCTACGAAGAGAATAAAATACCTAGGAATACAACTAACAAAGGATGCAAAGGACGTCTTCAAGGAGAACTACAAACCACCCACTCAAGGAAATAAGAGAGGACACAAACAGATGGGAAAACATTCCATGCTCGTGGTTAGGAAGAATTGATATTGTGAAAATGGCCACACTGCCCAAAGAAATTTATAGATTCGATGCTATCACCATCAAGCTACCTATGACCCTCTTCACAGAACTGGAAAAAAACCACCTTAAACTTCGTATAGAAACAAAAGAGAGCCCACATAGCCAAGTCAATTCTAAGCAAAAACAACAAATCTGGAAGCATCACACTACCTGACTTCAAACTATATTACAAAGCTACAGTAATTAAAACAGCATGGTACTGGTACCAAAACAGAGATAAAGACCAATGGAAGAGAACAGAGGCCTCGGAGGCAATGCCACACATCTACAACCATCTGATCTTTGACAAACCTGTAAACACAAGCAATGGGGAAGGGATTCCCTGTTTAATAAATGGTGTTGGGAAAACTCACTAGCCATGTGCAGAAAGCAGAATCTGGACCCCTTCCTGACACCTTACACTAAAATTAACTCCAGATGGATTAAAGACAAACATAAGACCTAACACCATAAAAACCCTAGAAGAAAATCCAGGCAAAATCATTCAGGACATAGGCATAGGCAAGGACTTCATGACTAAAACACCAAAAGCATTGACAACAAAAGCCAAAATAGACAAATGGGACCTAATCAAACTCCACAGCTTCTGCACAACAAAAGAAACTGTCATTAGAGTGAATCGGCAACCAACAGAATGGGAAAAAATTTTTGCAATCTACCCATCTAACAAAGGGCTAATATCCAGGATCTACAAAGAATTAAAACAGATTTAAAAGAAAAAAAAATAAACCCATTCAAAAGTAGGCAAATTATATGAACAGACAATTTTCAAAAGAAGACATATATGAGGTCAACAAACATATGAGAAAATGCTAATCATTACTGGTTATTAGAAAATGCAAATCAAAACCACATTGAGATACCATCTCACGCCAGTTAGAATGGCAATCATTAAAAAATCTGAAGACAACAGATGCTGGAGAGGATGTGGAGAAATAGGAATATTTTTACATTGCTGGTGGGAGTGTAAATTAGTTCAACCATTGTGGAAGACAGTGTGGCAATTCCTCAAGGACCTAGAAATAGAAATTCCATTTGACCCAGTGATCCCATTACTGGGTATATATCCATCCACAGGATTATAAAGTGTTCTATTATAAAGACACATGCACACGTATGTTCATTGCAGCACTGTTTACAATAGCAAAGATGAGGAACCAACCCAAATGCCCTTTGATGATAGACTGAACAAGGAAAATGTGGCACATATATACCATGGAATACTATGCAGCCATTAAAAATGGTGAGTTCATGTCCTCTGTAGGGACATGGATGAATCTGGAAGCCATCATTCTTAGCAAACTGACACTAGAACAGAAAATCAAACACTACATGTTCTTACTCATAGGCAGATGTTGAGCAATGGGAACACATGGACACAGGGAGGGGAGCATCACACAATGGGGTCTGTTGGAGGGTCTAGGGTAGGGACAGCGGTGGGTGGGGAGTTGGGGAAGGATAACATGGGGAGAAATGCCAGATATAGGTGATGGGGATTGAGGCAGCAAATCACATTGCCATTTATGTACCTATGCAACAATCCTGCATGTTCTACACATATACCCCAGAACCTAAAGTGCAATTATATATATACACACACATATATATATATACACATATATATATACATACATATATATACATACATATATATGTATATATACGAAAAATAAAAACGATTAGACTGGAAAAAAGAAAAAGGTAGATTTTTTTTGGTTTTATTTGGTTTTATTCACCTGTTTTAGTTTTTTGTTTTTTTTTTAATGTTCTAGGGAAGTGCTTTATGCAGGTACTAAAAAAATGTTCGTCAAATGTATGAGTAAATGAGGTTATATATGAATTGAATATATAAATTCAAATTAAATAAAATATAGATAAAGTTCATTTTACATATTATGTGAGTTAATTATATGACATAAATGATACAAAAAGACTTATGAATATATTTGTATATAAAATGCTGTGCCGTATGAAAGTTATGTCTATGTCCCTGTAAAATACCTATTAACTCTCATTGAAGTGCCAGTTTCATCATTACTTAACTTATAATCATATATATTATCAGTGTTTTGTATTGAATGGCTGTTGAACAAAGTACTATAGTGGACATCAAATAAGACATTGTTCTTTCCCCGTGGGCTCATAACATAACATAGGGGGACCATCTTTCTCTTCTTTTTTTTAAACTTAATGTGTGTCCATGGCTCATCAAGCATTTTAATATCCCAAAGGCCAAAGATGCACTGCACATTTATATTCAGGTTCTGATATTTATATATTGTAATGTGCTGGGATCCATATTACTTTCAGTAACACCATCTAGTTCTAAAGGGCAAAGTACATAGAATTCCGAATAAGTTCATCTGTTTTTTTTTTCTTCTTCTTCCCTAAAGGAAGGAGTGGAAAATTGTCAATATTCTTAAGAATTTTAGAGCAGGGGACAATGAAATGCTCTTTTATTCATTGCTGCTTGCACTAACTATTGTATATTAAGGACTCTTATTTTTATTATTTCAATAATTATTTCTTAATTTGAAATGAATCCTCCTTTTACTCTAATCAGCAGCAAATGTGATAATTAGGAACTGATTAGAAGTGATGTGGAATCTCTATTTTTTCCATTGCTTTTTCAGAATCATAAGACATTAGAATTAGAAAGAATTCTAATGATTATTTATTCCAATAGTCCCCAGTCCCTGTGTATAAACTTGCTGCCATAAAACATCAAAAATACAAGAACAATAAAAAGTTAAATTTCTGAGAATCATCTGCCTTAGACCAATTAAATAAGAATTTGCAGGATGGGGTCCAGGTAACAGTTTCACTGCCAGTACAAGTGGTTCTTATAAGGGCTAAATGCCTTATACCAGGTCCATGTGGGCAGAAGCTGTCAGAGTTGGAAATAAAATCCAGATTTACTTTTTAAAAAAATATAATTTTAAAAAATACAGCACACTGTTTCAAATAAGAAGCAATTTATTTATGACATATTTCTAAGCTCCAGGCAACCTGTGGCAGGGTCTGTTCAAATATATTAAAATCTATAATACATTTTCCTTAAAAGCCAGTTTATAAACTATGTACAAAAATTATGTCCTTTTGACCCAAGTAGCTTACCTAGATTGATCTTTCATCCTACTTTGTCAATTTTGACTCTTAATGACAATTGGTTTTGTCACAATTCCAACCCATCAGCAAAGTAGCATAATTGTCTCCAGTGGAAGCTATTTAAAAGTGTGTTTTACAAATTCTGAGCTGCCAAAATATTTTGAGCAATAGTATATCACTGAAAGTAATATCTTGCCTCTGTAAGATAATTATTTTAGAAAAATACAAGCATTTAAAGCACTGAATACTGCCAAACAATTTTGTCTAGTTATACTTTTGGATTGTTTCACTTTTTTTTGGTTTTAAACACTGTGATGAACATCTCAGTACACGCATTTATATTAGCTGCCTATAGTTATTTACTAAAACTTAAAATGTTCTGATCCAACAAATGCCACAAAATATTGATGAGAAAAAATTAATGAAATAGGGAGATACATGCTGTTCACTGATTGGAGAATCAATATTGTTAAGATATCAATACTACCCAAATTAATTTATAGAGTTAATGTCATCTCAACCAAATTCCAGCAGTCTTCTTCTTTTTTTTAAATAAGATACTAAGCTGATTTTAAATCTGTGCTGAAATCCAAGGGGCCTAGATTTGCCAAAACAAGTTGAAAAAAGAATTTATACCACTTATTTCAATACTCACTATAAAGCTAAAGTAATAAAGACAATGTAGTATTAATATGAGGATTGACATATAAATCAATAAAATATAATAGATTGTACAGAAATAGACCCACACAACAGTTTCAATTGATTTTGTATAAAGTTGCTCAAGTATATTTTTATTTTTTAAGATTTTTTCATTTTTTCCAACATTTATTTTAGGTTCAGGCAGTATATGTGAAGGTTTGTAACATGAGAAAATTTCATGTCTTGAGTATTTGATGTATAGATTATTTCATCACCCAGGTAATGAGCATAGTACCCAATAGGTAGTTTTTTTTAATCATCACCTTCCTCCCATCTTCTACCCACAAGTAGTCCATAGTGTCTATTGTTCCCTTCGTTTTTATAAATACTCAATGTTTAGCTCCTATTTACAGGAGAAAACATGTGATATTTAGTTTTCTGTTTGTGTGTTAATTTGCATAGGATAATGGCCTCCAGTTCTATCCATGGTGCTGGAAGAAATGACTTCATTCCTTTTGATGGCAGCATAGTACTCTATGACGCATATGTATGACATTATTTTTATCCAGTCCACTCTTTATGGGCATCCAGGATGATTCCATGTCTTTGCTATTGTGAATAGTGCTGTGATGATCATATGCATGCATGTGTCTTTATGATAGAAAAAAATATATATTTTTGAGCATATGCTTAGTAATGGGATTGCTGGGTTGAATGGTAGTTCTGGGTACTCTGAGAAATCTCCAAACTGCTTTCCACAGTGGCTGAACTAATTTACATTCCCACCAGCAGTGTATAAGCATTCCTTTTTCTCTGCAACATTGCCAGCATCAGTTATTTTCTGACTTTTTGATAATAGTCAACCTGATTGAAGTGAGATGATATCTCATTGTGATTTTGATCTGCATTTTTCTAATGATTAGTGATGTTCAGCATATTTTCATATGCTTATTGGCTACACGAAAGTGTCTATTCATGTCCTTTGCCCATTTTTAATGCTTTTTGTTTGTTTGTTTTGCTTCTTCATTTGTTTCAGTTCTTTGTAGATTCTGGATACTGGGCCTTTGTCAGATCCATAGTTTGAAAATTATTTCTCCCACTCTGCAGGTCGTCGGCTCACTCTGTTGATAGTTTCTTTTGCTCTGCAGAAGCTCTCTGATTTAATTAGGACTCACTTTGTCAATTTTTGTTTTTGTTACAATTGCTTTTGGAGTCTTTGTCATGAGTCTTTGTCAGGGCCTATGTCCAAAAGATATGGATAATGAGGCAAGACCCAACTTATTGCTGTCTTCAAGGACTCATCTCACATGCAGTGACACCCACAGGGTCAAAGTAAATATATGGAGAAAGATCAATCAGGGCAACAAAAACCAAACAGAGCAAGGGGTACTATTCTTATTTCAGACAAAACAGACTTTAAACCAACAATAATCAAAATGGGCAAAGAACATTGTGTAATCATAAATGAATTCAACATGAGGGTTTAACTTTACTAAATACATATGCACTCAACAGTGGAGAACTCAGATCCATAAAACAAGTTCTTAGACACCTATGACGAGGCTTATGTAACCACACAATAACAGAGGTAGACTTCAACTTCCCACTGACAGTATTAAACAGATCATTGAGGCAGAAAATTAACAAAGATATTTGTGATCTAAACTTGACACTTGGCCAAATGGACCTAACAGACACCTATAGAACATCCACCCAACAAAAATAGAATATTTTCTTCTCATCAAACATGGCACATACTCTAAAACTGACAACACGCTTGGTCATAAAACAATTCTAAAAAAGTTCCAAGAAAACAAAATCATACTAACTATACTCTTGGACCACAGCACAACAAACATAAATTAATACAAAGAAAATCTCCCAAAATCATATGGTTAGGTGGAAATTAAACAATCTATTCTTAAATGACTTTTAGTTAGACAATGAAATTAAGTCAGGAATCCAGAAATTCTTTGAAACAAATAAAAACAAAGACACAACACAGTCAATCTCTGGGATACAGCTAAAGCAGTGTTAAAAGGAAAGTTTCCAGTGCTAAACACTCACATAAAAAATTTACGAAGGTCCCAAATGTACAATCTAGAATCATACTTTATTTTTCTAAAAACAAGAGCAAAGCAGTACCAAAGCTAGCAGAAGAAAAGACATAGCCAAACTCAGAGTTGAACTGAAAAAAATCAAGGCATGAGAAATCATACAAAAGATTGATTTGATTTTCAAAATAATACATAAAATTGATGGAACACTAGCTACACTAATAAAGAAAAAAGAGAGAAAATCCAAATAAACACAATTAGGGCAAAGGGAACATTGCCACCAACTCCACAGAAATAAAAAATACCCACAGGGATTGTTATGAATACTTATATAAACACAAAGTAGAAATCCTAAAAGAAATGGACAAATTTCTGGAAACACAACTTCCCAAGATTGAACCAGAAAGAAATTGAAATCCTGAACAGACCAATATTAAGTTCTGAAATTGAATCAGTAAAAATAACCTACCATCCAGAAAAAGCCCTGGACCAGGCAGATTCAGAGCTGAATTCTACCAGATGTATAAAGAAGAGCTGGTACCAAACCTACTAAAACCATTCCTAAAAATTATGGAGGAGAGGTTGCTCCCTAACTCATTTTATGAGGTCAGCATCATTATGACTCTGAAACCTAATAAAGACACAACAACAACAAAAAAGATAACTTGAGGCCAATATCCCTGATGAACATAGATGCAAAAATCCTCAACAAAATGTTAAAAAAAAATCTAACAGCATATCAAAAAGGTAACCCATCACAATTAAGTAGATTTTATTCTTGGGTTGAAAGGCTGGTTTGACATACACAAATGAATACATGTAGTTTATCACATAAATAGAACTAAAAACAAAAATACACAATCATCTCAATAGGTGCAGAAACGTTTTTGATGAAATTCAATATTTCTTAATACCAAAATCCCTCAACAAACTATGCATCAGAGAAATATATCTTCAAATAACAAGAGCCATCTATAACAAACCCACAGCCAACATTATACTGAATAGGCAAAAGCTGGAAGAATTCCACTTGAGGAAGAAAATTAGACAAGGATGCCCACGCTCTGAACTCCTCTTCAACATATTACTAGAGGTCCTAGCCAGAGCAATCAGGCAAGAGAAAGAAATAAAAGGCATTTAATTGGGAAGAGAGGAAGTAAAACTCCTTCTCTGCAGTCAATATGATTCCATACCTAGAAAACCTCATTGCCTCTGTCCAAAGCCTCCTAGATCTGACAAACAACTTCAGCAACATTTCAGGGTACAAAATTAACATTTAGAAATCAGTAACATTTCTGTGCATCAATAACATCTAAGCTGAGAGCCAAATCAAGAATGTAATCCCATTCACAATAGCCACAAAAAGAATAAAACATCTAGGAATACAGCTAACCAGGGAGGTGAACGATCTCTACAATGGGAATTACAAAACACTGTTGAAAGAAATCAGAGATGACACAAGCAAATGGGAAAGCATTCCATCCTTATAAATAGGAAGAATCAATATTGTTAAAATAGCCATATTTCCCAAAGCAATGTACAGATGCAATGCTATTCCTGCCAAACTCCCAGCGTCATTCTTCACAGAATTAGAAAAAAACAACCCTAATGTTCATGTGGAACTACACAAGAGCCTGAATAGACAAAGCAATAATAAGCAAAAAGAAAAAAGCCAGGTATCATACTACCTGACTTCAAAATATACCCAAGGCTGCAGTAATCAAAACACCATGGTACTGGTACAAAAATAGACATATAGACCAATGGAACAGATTATAGAATCCATAAATAAAGCCTCACACCTATAACCACCTGTTCTTCAACAAAGTCAACAACAACAAACAATGGGAAAATGACTCCCTATTCAATAAATGAATGTGATGACTGTCTTGCCATATGCAGATGATTGAAACTACACTCCTTATTTTCAGCATATACAAAAATCAACTCAAGATGGATTAAAGACTTAAATATAAAACCTAAAACCATAAAAACCCTAAAAGAAAACTTAGGAAATGCCATTTGGACATAGGCCAACTACACAATCAAGTCTACATAATAACCAGCTGACCATACCTCACAGGATCAAGTCCACACATATCATTATTAACTTGTAACATAAACAGGCTAAATGTCCCATTTAAAAGTTGAATAAAGAAACAAGACCCAAATGTATGATATGTGTGGATTTGATCCTGTGAGGTGTGGTTCATTTTGTTGTATTTTCCTTTTTTTTTTTTTGAGATTTTTTTCGCTTTCTTCTGGCTTGGACGGTGACTGCTAAAAGGTCCACTATTAGCTTGATGGGGTTCCTTTGGATGTGGCCTGCCCCTTCTCTGTAGCAGCCTTTAAATTTTTTTCTTTCACATTGATCTTGAAGAATCTAATGACTATGTGTCATGGGGACAATTGTCTTATATAGTATCTCATAGGGGTTCTCTGAATTTTCTTAATTTGAATGTCAATCTTTCTAGTGAGGTTGGGGAAAATTTTGTGGATAATATTCTCAAATATATTTTCCAAGTTGCTTGCTTTCTCTTTCAGAGACATCAGTGAGTCATACGTTTTGCCTCTTTACATAATCCCATATTTCTGAGAGGTTTTGTTCCTTCTTTTTACTTTTTTTCTTTATTTTTGTCTGACTGAATTGATTCAAAGGACCAGTCTTTGAGATCTGAGATTATTTCCTGAGCTTGTTCTATCCTGCTATTAATACTTCCCATTGTATTATGAAATTCTTATAGTGAGTTTTCAGTTCTATCAGATCAGTTTTGTTCTTTCTTCAAATGGCTATTTTGTCTTTTGGCTCTTGTATCATTTTACTGAAGTTCTTATATTCCTTGAATTGGATTTCTATTTTTTCCTGAATCTCAATAATCTTACCTGCCATCTGGATTCTGAACTCTGTCATTCAGCTATTTCAGTCAAGAAAAGAACCATTGCTGCAGAGCTGCTGAAGTTTGTTGAAGGTAAGAAGGCACTCTAGTTCTTTTGAGTTGCCAGTGTTCTTGCACTGGTTCTTTCTCATCTGTGTGGGCTAATGTTCCCTTAATCTTTGAAGTTGCTGCCCTTTGAATGGGGCTTTTTGCTTTTATAGTCTTTGATGTCCTTGAGGGTTTGTCTATGCTGCAAGTTGGGTTCAGTCAATTGGTTTCATTTCTGGAGTATTTCGGGGGCCGATGCTCAGCTCAGCACTCCTAAGCTGTCCTCTAATCCATGGGGCCTGACACCAGATCTGTGGTTTTGTTCCTTTGCCCCTAGAGGTTGAGTACCTGCGCTGGAGGTGTCAAGGTGTTCACAGTCTGCTGGCAACAAAACTCTGATGGGGCTGGGGTGCCAGCAGAGGCACTTCATTGGGGTGGCAGCAGCAGAGTCCACATTTACACACATGTGTCAGTGGTAGTTCAGCAGCACGGCAAGGTCCATGTGCACCAGTAGTAGTTGGGTAGTGGTTAGCAGGTGCCACACGTGCACTGGCAAAGCAATGGAGGCAGGTTACAGGTGGGTGCACACCAGTGGGGGCCTATCTGCAGAAGTTATTAGATGGTTAGGTGGGGTCTGCCAGTGAAGAAGCTATGGCAATAGCCACTGGGAAGTACCGCAATTGGGTATCTGAGGCTGCTCTGCAAGAAGATGCAGCCAGGCAAGGATCATGGGAGAAGCTAGCAGACAGGGATGTGCTCAGATCAGACTAGCTCCAACCCATGGTTTGTCCCGGTCTGCCGGTCAACAAAGACCCAAGCGACCTAAAGGAGTGCAATGAGCCTTGGATGACAGGCATCCCTGGTTGTGCTCCTCTGCACCTATTCCCTTGCCAAATCCTCTGTACTCCAGAGGCTGGCATCCCGTCCCTCACAACTCTCCAAGCAGCTCTTCCTGCTAGCTCAAATGTCAATGGAGGTCATAGGGTCTCCTGCAGCTAGGATTCTAGAGGTCCGTGGTGAGAGTCACCTACTCCATGCTTATTTAACCCACTCCTTCCCTGGACAGTGTTCAGGGCCAGGAATTATTCCTAGTGCTTGGCAACCCTGTACAGGCTTCTCAGCTGCCTCCCCCTTCAGCCCAGGGTTTCTGTTCTCCCTCTGTTCACTCTCAATGCCTTTCCTAAGATGCTCAGAGTGTGCCAGTCTTCTTGATGGTCTAGTCTCTTGGTGGGAGAGTTTCCATGGCTGCATTTAGTTGATCATCTTAGCTCTTCTTTTTGGTGCTCAAGTGTTTCAACATGGAAAAGATACTCAAGAAGGTCCCGAAAGAACCAGACATTCATTGTAAAATATTACCTCCAACATTATTTTGTACCAGATATATAAATTAACTTGAAATGGATAAAATAATAAAAACTTAAAGGCATAACTCTTTAGAAGAAAGCAAAAGAAAATATCATTGTGATTAGGCTAGGTAATGGTTTCTTATATATAGCAAACAAAGCATGAACCATAACAGAAATATAATTTTTAATTTGTCTCATAATTAACATTTTTGATATTCAAAAAATATCTGTCTTATGATTTTGAAAAGGGTCAAGAAAGAACTTCTGTGGGGGGCATAAATATTGTATATTTTAATTCTGGCAGTAGTTGCATGACTGAAACTTAAAAAATAAAATAAAAAGTTTATCCACAGACCAAAAGAAAAGAAAATATTTGTAAGACACATACCTGATTTGTCTACAGAATATATAGAACTCTTACAACTCAACAATAAGACACTCCAGAAAAAAGGAACAAATGATTTGAACATATGCTTTAGCAATAATACATAGATTTGGATGGGCACTAATAGCAAGAAAAAACCCTCAATGCAATTAGACATCAAAGAAATATAAATTAAAGCCACAAAATGCCCTGTACACCCACTAGAATAGCTAAATTAAACAAACTGATGATATAAAATGGGTGGAAATACAGAGTAACTGGAATTCTCATACCTTGCTGGTGAATGCAGAATGTACTGTAGAAACTGTGAAAACAGTAATTTAGTTTGTTATCAAATTAAACATACACTTACTCTACAACCCAGCAATCCCGCTCCTAGGCATTTGCTAAAGAGAATGACCTAAAAGAAACAAGAAATAACTGATAGCAGTCACATAATTTAAAATTCAATGAAGTATTTACTTTAAAAAGAATAAATTTTGTTGTATTTATAAGATACTCAATGTTTAAGAGTAAATTAAAATGCAAAAGAAAAAAATTGACAAAGCATTTGTGATAGATGTGTCTGAGGTAAAAAGCTATTAAAATTCAATAATAAAATAAATATATAAATAAAAGATATATTTTAATAGAAGAAAATGAGCAAGCAACATGAATACGCAATACGCAGGGTCAATTATATGAACCAAAAAGTCGGTTCCAATAGTTATCAAATAAAAAACAATTAAAATTAAAATTAGAAAATTGACAAATATTTGAAAGACCAAAGAATAATGTCAAGATGGCTGAGGTCTTCAAAAGCAGCTCTATCATACACTTGTAGGAATTTAAAATGCTGTACCCTATTTCAGAAGAAACCCTCCTATTTATGAAAAGCTTAAACATATATTTGACCTACAATCCAAGAATTTTCTTCCTCAGAATTTATCCTAAGAAAATAGAGGAACATGCTAAGATTTATATGCAAATATATTCAATTTAACATTATTTTTAATCATTAAAAATTGCAAATAATATAAACAAGAATAAAAAACTAACAAACTATGGTATGTCTATATGATGGAATCTTATATAGATTTAAAAATATATATTTCAATATATATTTAGCATACATGTTTCTAAAAATGTGTGTATACACACACATGTGATTCTGACTTGTAAAAATAACCTAAGATATGCAGCAAAAATAACCAATAGGGTACAGATGAAAAGGTTAACTGAGGCCATTTCTGGGCTACAAGACTGTTGTTGATGTTTATTTTCTGTAGTCTATTTCTACATACTCCCCATTACTATATACTAAACATATATTGCTTTTATATTTAAAAAGTAAAATAGTAATTACCTTCCTTAGCAATATTTTGATAGGAAAGGGATACAGTTATAATTAGGTATGTCTCTGTTATAGTTCTCTAGCCTAGTACAGGCTTGAAATCTACACAAAGTAGTAATTGTCTGTACAAATATATTTAGCAAATGGATTTTTTTCAATAACATTGAATATGGCTATCATGGAGTTCTTTCTCCAGGATCCAACTCTTAAATAAGTCCTGAAGAAGAAACTGGGATATAGACAAGATATTGGCAAAATCAGTAAGAGCATTTCACCTTTTGACGTCGTAGGCCAATTTTTTTTCAAACTCCTGGCCTCAAGCTATCCACTTGCCTCAGTCTCTCAAAGTGATGGGATTACAGGTGTGAGCCACTGAGCCTGGCCTGCCAGTTTATTTTCTACCCCTTGGGATATACTACCTATCAGGATATGTTCCCTTCTCTGTCATTGCACTTGCCAGTTTTTTCCAATGGTCTAATCCAATGGGTTGTAGACACACCATTATTTTCTAGAGCAATGGTAATGTGAATCCACTACAATAAGCCAGCATTCCTGTTGCAAATAAGTTACTGCAGAGGATACCTAGTCCATAGGCCAATGTATGGGCTTATCCACATGACCCTTGTCCTGAAAGAATAATAAATGCACTCTAAATGTATTTCTGTTTGCTTCTGTTAGACACTGAATTAAGGAGAGCTGTGCTTTATTTTAAACCAAGCCTATTGCTGTACATTAACTCTACTCTTTACCTGCATGAGATTGACTTTTTGAAACCTGTCTATGTAAAAGACTGATCCTACAAGGGAAAGTATATTGGAAGGGGATTGGAACTCAGGAGAGGTATGCTGTGAAGGTGTAATGGAAGAAGGAGGTAGGATGTGAGAAGATGTGACTACACTCATGCAATTCATGGGTTTCCTACAGAACCCTTTCTTGGATGTTTCAAGCTACACTCTCCCCTGCCCTTCATAGCAACTGTGCAGAATGCTGAGGTACCTCTTTACCACCTGTTACTGAGATTGCCTACAGAGTCCACTGATCACATTTAGATGTGAGCATTTGGAGGCCAGGAATTTTTCTGTTTTCTTTTAAAGAGACATAATTGGCATATATTAATGGCATATATTTAAATTGTACAATTTGACAAGTTTTTATATATTTGTATATCCATTAAATCACCCCAATCAAGGTAATGAACATATCTAGTACCTCTAAGTTTCCTGATGCTTTGTTATCCAACCCTCCCACCCCTGCCAGCCTCTTCTAAAGCCCATCCTCAGGCAAGCACCATTCTAATTTCTGTCACTATTGATCACTTTGCATTTTAAAAATTTTTATATAGGAGAAATCATTCAATGTATGCTTTTGAAGAAGTCTGTCCCCTTTCACTCAGCATAATTATTCTCCCATGTTGTCACATTTAACAATAGTTCATTCTTTTGTTACTGCTGAGTAATAACATTATTTGGATATACAACACTTTGTTCATTCACCTGCTGATAGACATTTAGGTTGTTTCCAGTTTTTGCCTATTATAAAATATGTTTTTATGTTCAGTGAAATAAGCCAAACACAGAAAGACAAATATTGCATGGTCTCACTCATATGAGGAAGCTAAAAATGTCAATCTCATGAAGGTAAAGAGTAGATTGTGGTCATCAGAGGCTGGGAAGGGGAGAAGGAAAAGGGCACGAAGAGAAGTTGGTTAATGGATACAAATATATGGTTAGAAAAAGAAATAAGACCTAATGTCAAATAGATAAGTATGGTATCTAGTTGATAATAATCTATTGCACATTTCAAAATAGATAGATAATAATTCAAATGTTTCTAGCATAAAGAAAAGGCAGATATTTGGAATGATGGATATCCCAATTATACTGATTTGATCTCTGCAAATTATATGAATGTGTTAAATTATCACATGTACTCAAAAACTATGTGTATCTATTATGCATCAATGAAAAAAATTGTTTAAATAAAAGATTACAAATTGTGTGCAGTGTATACTGCTCGGGTGATGGGTGCACCAAAATCTCACAAATCATCACTAAGAACTTACTCATGCCATTAAACACCACCTATTCCCCAATAATCTATGGAAAAAAAATAAGAAAATAATTTCCAACAATAAAATTGAATCACATATCAAATCAAAGGAAAATAATAAACAAATAAAGCTACTTTGAACATTCATGTGTAAGTCTTTATATAGAATAAATGTATGTATTTCTTTTGGGTAAAAACCTAGGGGTAAAATAACTGCTTCCTGTCGTAGTTGTATTTTAACTTTTCAAGAAACTGCCAAACTATTTTCCAAAGCAGTTGCACTACTTAACATTCCCATAAGCAATATATGAGAATTCCAGTTCTTTCACATGCAAGCCAACACTTACTATGGTCAACCTTAATTTTAGCTATTATAATCAGTGTGTAATGGTATCTCATTATGATTTTAATTTGAATTTCCTTAATGATTAATGATGTTGTGCTTTCTTTCATATGCATAATTTTGCCATTCATAAATCTTACTTGGTTTTACCTATTAAAAAAATTGTTGTTTTCTTATTATTGAGTTTTAAGAGTTTTTTAATACATTCTGGACACCGGTCTTTTAGCAGATAATTGGTTTGGAAATATTTTCTATCAGGCAATGGCTTATTTTTTAAGTGACTTTTAGATAGCAGAAGTTTACATTTAAGTGAAGTCCAGTTTATCCATGTTTTTGCCCATTATGTTTTTATTTTCACACCTAAATCTTCCACTCTTACTCTTCTGAAAGCTGTATTATTTTAAGTTTCACATTTATGTCTGTGATTCATTTTGAATTATTTTGTAATGACACGAGAAATAAAAATTCTTTTTTCTCTTCTGTATTTGGCATATAGATACTTAATTATTTCAGCATCGTTTTTGGAAGAGACAATCATTTTGAATACTGAACTATCTTTGCACATTTATTCAAAACTAGTTTTCTGTATTTGTGTGGGTTTATTTCTGGATTCTCAATTCTGTTTCATTGATCTATTTTTCTATATATTACTCTGGCTTAAATAATTTTCAAAGTTAGGTAATGCTAAGCCTTTGACTTTTTATTCAATTTCAAGTTGTTTTAACTATTCAAGATTTTTTGAATATCTAGAAAAATGTTTGAATCAGCTTGTAAATATCTATCCCCCCCCACCCCAAAATGCTGAGATTTTGTTTGGATTTTATTGAATCTGTAGATTAATTTGGAAAGAACTGACATTTAGTAATATTATGTCTTCTGATGCATGAACTCTCCATTTATTTGTCTTGTTTAATTTTCTCAGCAATGTGTTGCAGTTTTCGGTGCGCAGTTTTTGTGCACCCTATCAGCTTATTCCTAAGTATATAATGATTTTACATGTTATTGTAAATAATATTATGTTTTAAATTATAATTTATAATTCTTCATGATTATACAGATCTATGATTGATATTTTTTTGTTGATCTTGAATCCTACAAACTATGCTAAACCTACTTATTACTTTGTTGGTTTTAATTGCTTTTCTGTAGTTTCTATCACATATCTACACCCACAATCATATTGTCTGTGAACAAAGGCAGTTTAACTTCTTTATCATGTGGGTGCCTTTTATTCCCCTTTTCTTATCTTATTTCACCTGCTAATATCTCCAATGAAATTTTGAATAGAAGTGTAAAGAGAAGGCATTTTAATCTTAAGTGGACAGCATACTTTTTTTTAACTATCAAGTTTGATGTTATTGTAGGTTTGTTTGTAAATGCTCATTATCAGGTTAGGAAGTTCCCTTCTATTCCTAGTTTGCTAAAAGTTTTCATAAAGAAAGGATGTTAAATTTTCTGAAATACTTTTATGCTTTTTATTCAACTATTGAGAGGATTATATAATTTTTTGTTTGTTAATATGGTCAATTATATTGATTAATTTTAAGATATTAAACCAACCTTACATTCCAGAGATGTACTCCACTTGATAATAATATGTTATTCTTTTTATATACTGTTGGACTCTATGAGAATTTTGTCAGGATGTTTTTCATCTAAGTAATTGGAAATTTTGTCAGGAGTTTTTTCATCTATATAATTTAATCTACATATGAACTATTGGTCTGCAGTTTTCTTTATTTGACTTGTTGTGGTTTTGGTATCCAAGTAATGCTGGCCTCATGGAAAATATCTCTTCAATGTTTTGGAAGAATATGCATACAATTGATAAAATTAATTTATTAGATATTTGGTAGAACCCACCAGTGTAGCCACATAAGCCTGTACTTTTTTTGGGTTCTAATATTTTTAACTATAAATTAAATATCTTTAATAGACATTGTATTATTTAGTTTACCTATTCCTTTAGTAATCTTTGGTAGTTTGTGACTTTCAAGGAATGCCTCTATCTAAGTTGTTTATAATATTTTCTTCTTATTTCTTAATATCTGTAGAATCTGTAGTGGTATCACCTCTATAATGCACAAGCTTGGAAATTCGTGTCCTTTTTTTCTTTTAGCCTGACAGTTTAGGTAGAGGCATCACTTTTATTCATCTGTTCATAAATAAGAGCTTAGTTTCCTTTACTTTTGTTTTTCTTGTTGTTTTTGCTTTTTGTATCTTGAAACCCCTTTCCTCTGTCTGAAAGATTCTCTTTAACATTTCTTATAGTGCATGTTTGCTAATCACAAAATTTTTCAGCTTGAAAACAGTTTAAAAACACTCTTCACTTTTTTTTTTTGAAAGATAGTTTCACTGAGTGTAGAATACTAGACTGAATTTTTAAAATATGTCTTAGTAAAATAAGGATACTGCTCCACTCTCTTCTTGCTTGCATTATTTCTGACAAGAAATCTGTCATTTTTGTGGTTATTCTTTTGTATGTGATAAATGCTTTGTCTCTGGCTCTTTATCACTGATTTTTAGCAGTTTAATTATAATGTGTTTTGGTGTCGTTTTCTTTACGTTTCTTGTGCTTGGGATTCATTGAGGTTCTTTAGTTTCTAAGTTTATAGTTTTCATTAAATTTGGAACATTTTTGGCTATTATATATTTTAATATTACCTTTCATTTTCCTCCCTTCATTTGAGTACCCCAGCTATATGTTATTAGGCTGCATTTCTTCTGCAAGTCACTGATGCTCTATGACATTTTTTTAGGGTCTTTTTTTTCTCTTCCTGTTTCACTTTAAATAGCTTCAATTGCTGTGTCCTCAAGCTCACTGATTTTTCTTACTAAAATATGTGGTCTGCTGTTATTGCATCCAAAATATGTTTTATTGCACACATTATAGTTTTCACTTGATCTAGCCAAAAGGCCGAGAAGCGATTATTGCACACATTATAGTTTTCATCTCTACAAGTTCAATTTGGTTGGGGCTTTTTTCTATCTTCCATGTCTTTTTTCCATCTTCCATGTCTGTCCTATATTTATTCAATTTTTCCTTTAGGTATTGGTCATATGTAATATAGTTATCATAACTGTTTAATACCCATGCCTGGTCATTGTAATGTCTGCGTTAGTTCTTGGTCAGTTGACTGATTCATTTTCTCATTATGGATCATATTTGCCTACTCTTCGCATATCTGAAAATTTCTAAAATCAGATCCAAACATTGTAAATTATACTTTGTTAAGTGTTGGATTATTATTATTATTTGAGACAGGGTCTCACTGTGTTGCCAGTCTGGTCCTGAAGTCCTGGGCTCAAGTGATCTTCCTGCCTCAGCCTACCAAAGTTCTGGGATGCGCCATCAGGCCCAGCTGGATCATTTTTATTCCTCCAAATTTTCTTGGGTTGTTAAGTTACTTGGAAATAGTTTGCTACTTTTGGCTATTAATTTTATGTTTTATTAGGCAAGAACAAAGCCCCCAGTTAGTATAGTGTGCTTTATTTTCTGGTACTGAGGGAAGACTCTCTACTTAATGCTATAAAGTTTATAAATTATAAAGTTTTCCAGTCTGACTGGCAGAAGGAGGCACTATCTTTGGTCCAGTTCGAGGGCTGGATACTGCCGCCGTTAGTTCTTTCAATTGGTTCTTTCCTTGGCATTGGGTAATTTCTTTACATGCATGCAGTGATCATTACTCTGGTGAACACTCCAGGGGGTCCATCCGCAGATCTCTGGAGTAGTTACTCTGTGAAACTTTCTCCTCTTTTATTCTGCTCTGACATTCTAGCCTCCTTGATTTTCCTAGATTCTCAGTAACACATCTTTAACTCAGGGAGTCCTCTGGGCTCAGTCTGCTTCTCCCAGGGATTATTCTTATCAACATTTTGTTCTTGGGCTCTAGTACAGTATCCAAAACATGTGTGACTCCACAGAAATGAGATGAAACAGAATGTATTAGTTTTAACAATGTGTGCTTTGGTTCACCTCAGGTGAACTTAAAGTGCAAGTCTCTATTACAAGCTTTCCACTTTAGTGAGGCATGCATGGACATATATCTGTGCCTCTTAGCTTTGTAGAATGTTTATAAATCAAAGATTGGCCTTGATATCATTGATTATTTTCTCCAGGAAAATATCAAATCATTTGCAATGTGGCATTGGCTTTAAGAAACCACAAGATAAATGTTATTTACCCAGCTTTTCAGTGGTGATAATACAGATCACTATAACCATGTATTTGAATTAGTATAAAGATATGTGCAAATATATACTAAGAAATTATATTTAAAATCCATTATGTCAGTGTTTCTTGGGTTAGTGTGCATAAGAATCACCTGGGTAACTTGTTTCCACATTAAGGAATTCTGATTTGCCAGGTGCAGTGGTTCACACCTGTAATTCCAGCACTTTGGGAGGCCGAGGCAGGCAGATCACCTGAGGTCAAGACTTTGAGATCAGCCTGGTCAGCATGGCGAAATCCCATCTCTACTAAAAATACAAAAATTAGCTGGGTGTGGTGGAGCACGCCTGTAATCCCAGCTACTCGGGAGGCTGAGGCAGGAGAATCACTTGCCCCATAGTGGGAGGAAGTTGCAATGAGCCAAGGTCGCACCACTGTACTCCAGCCAGGGTGTCAGAGTGAGACTCCATCACACTCGTGCGCGCATATGCGCACACAAACACACACACACATGCACACACACACACACACAGAGAAAGAAAAGAAATTCTGATTTCATCAATTCCCTCCAGATGTTTCTACAGGAGTTAATTTACAAGCCAAATTTAGTGAACAGTTTCCTCTTCTGCAAAATGGGGAAAGTAGTTATTCTATGCCTCACTAGGTTGTTATGAGAATCAATGATATAATACATTCAAAGCATGTAATTCAATGGTTACATATAATAAGTGTTTAAATATTATACATACTATGCAAAACAGATTTTTCTTGAGGCAAGTTATACATGTACACAAAAGATATTTTGCTGTATGCATTTAGACAACCAATAACCTATACCTAATCTCTAGAATTTTCTATTACCTTAAACCAGAGTAGTGTCTAATGACTGTTAAATTACTGAAATTTAGAAAATTAGAAGTTTTCTATTAACAGATGTAAACGTAAGTAATTGGGTATTAGAACCATGGTAGCAAATCGGCATGTGAGAATAACTGAGAAGTGAGCTGAGTTTAACTACAGGAGTCAGACAGAGTATTTCCTTCAAGAAAGTGAATCACAGGGGGGTACTCTGCTCAGAAGATTTCTTCATAATATTGTGAGAACCCAAGTGAATCTTTTCTCTAGGCACCTAAGAACTTTTAACTTGTTTTATTTCCTTTTATTTCCTTGGGTGAAACCAAGACTTGAATAATAGCAAGTATGGGAATATTAGTATTAGAAAAGATCTAGTTTTTCTAACACTTATCTAGGAATCCTGGTTTTTGCTAGCTATATGAAGTTGTAATTCTGCAGAAATGCCTCAGGTGAACTTGAGGTGCAAGTCTCTAAAAGCTCATGTGGGAGCATTAAGTATCTATTAACAGACTCCAGTAAAGCTACATTTTATTCTCATAATGTACCAGGTAATATAGGTCAGTAATAGAAGTGGGAAAATCCCATGATCACCTAAAAATCAGATCAAGCCTGAAGGTAAAACGTTCTTATACTGAAAGTATCCACTGTAAAATATAGTACAAACAATGAGATTCCCCCTCATTTCTTTACGATTCCCATAATATGTATGTCTGGGGGGTGACTTTATTCATTAATAACCACCCCTTAAGAATCTATTAAGATCTTAGAAGGTGTGGTTCACTACTTTGCATAAGACTTGATGAGAATCTCAATAGAAATAGAATAATACATTTCCCAAATGTCCAACAAATTGAAAAAGAAACTCCAAGCTTAAAATTCTTTAGCAAAACCTTAGCTATATCTCACACAAAGATTCACTCTGCCTCAGATCTAAAAGGTTTACAATCTACATTTAAGCATATTCAGAGTGTATTATTTAATAAAAGAAGTTATTAGAGAAAATAACCCATAGATCTGATGTTCAAAGATCCAAAAGATAATGTTGTATGCTTACAATTTTGAAGGATAGATTTATTAGTACCATGAAGAGTAATTTTATCTACTAGTAATTAACCCACCAGGCATCTCCCAAATTTGTGACACTGTGTAATAATACATGCAAATGTACTTTTAGTTTTGTTAATAACATGTAGAATCAATTGTTCTATGTTCAAAAATCAAGCTATACAATTTAAAAATTATCTGATGAAATTGAGGCATCACAAGGGCACTTTATAGATTGTATATGTTGTAAACTGTAGGAGGAAGGTGTTTTTCTGAAACAAAGGTAAGAAAATGATTACACTAGCTGCAAAAAGCTGAAATTGTATTTTATTTTCAAAATAACTTTCATTTTGATAAGAGTGATGTTAGATATTTTTTCCACATCATTTACCTAGCTCTTCTCTTTATTCAATTATTTTGCAGTGATAAGTCCAATACCATTTAGCCTAATAAGGTTTATATAGTACCAGTTGTTGAAATCAAAAGTGATTTATTGCATGAAAAACTAAATCTACTTAATTGTATTTATAGTAGACATTTTATTTTATTTTATTTTTTGAGACAGAGTTTGGGAGTGCAATGGCACTATCTTGGCTCACCACAACCTCCGCCTCCCGAGTTCAAGCGATTCTCCTGCTTCAGCCTCCCAAGTAGCTGGAATTACAGGCATGCACCACTATGCCTGACTAATTTTGTATTTTTAGTCAGACGGGGTTTCTCCGTGTTGGTCAGGCAGGTCTCAACTCCTGACCTCAGGTGATCTGCCTGCCTGAGCCTCCCAAGGTGCTGGAAAAACAGCCGTGAGTTACCACGCCCAGCCAGTAAATATTTCTTTATGATACTAATCATACTTTAGCTATTATATCTGAAAACAGAGAGATTGATTTAAACAGCATAACAACAAAAGACATTTTTAATGATGTTAGACATGGAACTCATCACATCCATTTTTAGAAAGATGAAAAACGAGTATTTTTATGTTAAGGAAATGATTTTAATATATACAGATATCCATGTGTATGTGCATATACACATGCATCTGCAAGCGTGCGCGTGTGTATATCTAGATCCTACTTCAATTTTACCTAATAAGCCAATTTCTACTTCTAAAAAATTATATCTATTTTGAAGATATAATAATGTATTGGATTATTAAGCCTTTCTATAAAGTCCAAGCCTTTTTTTACAGATGTTTGTGGTAAGTGATTAAACACCAGTGTTCAATTTGAAGCAGTCTAGGTTGGCAGCCTGTGAGCAGATGCATTTTTCTTCCTGAGGAGGTTATTCTGTGCACCTCAAACACATTGGACATCAGGCCTATTGAGAAATCATCATTTTAAGCAGGGTGAATTTAACAGTAGTTTCCTCACAGGTGTATGTGTTTAATTAGCTGACAGAACAGATGAAACAGTAGGAGCTGAAGACTTGCAAGAGAAAATATCATGCAAGTATAGTATAATTCTTATAGTGTCAAACACTATTAATAACAAAAATGAAGAAGAGAATTAACTGTAATTTTTCTGTATTTTAAAGAATCCAAATTTTATAATTCACCTGGCTATAATAAATTGCAGATCCCACAAACTGCTAACTTGGTAATAAAATTGCCCTAGTTTCAGTAAGCATATCTGAGTTCAGAAGAGTGAAGACATTTTAAAATATAGGGATAAGGTTGTAGTCCTGGAGGTGGTGAATGAAACTGAGATTAATGTAGTTTAATGCTAGCTCTTATTCTATATTTTAATAGATAAATGATACCTCAGAAAATAGTTTTCACATGTCACTTGCTTTGTTGTATCCCAGATATTACATATTTATTTTATCTTTTAACATAATTCTCTTGCATTTAAAACATATACATATTCAAGATAATGCTTTTATGTATATTATAGGAAATATCCATACAAATATGTAACAGTAATTGCTTATATATAATATTAAAGCATGGAAATTCTTTTTTCATTAATACTTTGATAGCTTGCTACAAGAAAAAAGTGTATTATAAAAAAACTTATTTAACAAAATGTTTTAACTACTTTAAGTTCTGAGTTCACCATTACATTTTACATGGTGATAATCGATAACATTAAAAGTCAGTTTTCCAAATTCAGAGCCTATTTAAATATCTTGGTTTATAGAACTTTGATTTGGTTTGAGCAATGTGGGAGTTTAATTTTTTCCATGCTTTA
>NW_022436941.1:52401968-52440699 GCF_009761245.1 Sapajus apella
AACTCCTGGCCTCAAGCAATCCTCCTGTCTCAGCCTCCCAAAGTGCTGGGATTATAGGCATGAGTCACCACACCCAGACAGATTTTTCTAAAAAGAAAAATCAAAGAAAAAGAGAACGTCCTGATTTTAAGAGGAAAAAATGGCTTCGAAGAGATTACAACAAAGATTCTAGGGATTTTTAGAAATCAAATAACTTACAAAATAAATTGAAGTACTAAGTGCAAATAATTCTAAAATATGTAAATTCAGACATGACTGGCTTTAATATTCATATAAAGCATATGACAGCTGTTGTAGAATCAAAAGCAGATGGCAAACGAGCAAACCTTTTCTGAAGCCCAAATAATAATTCCAGACTAAATTATATTAGCTTTTCCTTAAGAGGATCAAATCACGCATTTGGGTTGTCTGCCTCATACTTTCTTATACCTATGGTGAGGCTAGCAAGTCTCACTGTCCATGAAATTTTTAAAGTTTGAACATCTTGACTTTGCTTGATCTGGAACCCTGAGGCCCCCAGACCTATCTTAGGTGAGTACTCAAAATAAAGTGGCCAAAACTTCTTCATCAAGGAAGCTTGTCAAAAGCCTTTATAGACCTGGAGATACTGATCCACTAATGAAAACCCAAGAGTGGATTTGAACACTTAGGGCCAGAGACAGCCATATCTATCCTTTGGGTGAGAAGGATTATTTGAGGGAAAAATGAATATTCTAAGATCAACCCTATTCAGACCAGATCACCTGCACTCACATGGCATCACAAGTCTAGAGTTTCCAGAATTAATGGTGAGCACCTGTCATGTGGCAAGAGTTGCCTTGTTGCATGTACCAATTACTATTCATGCCTTGGAATTTGTTAATTTCCCTTTTGAATTAATTTGAGGTAAAGGTGGCACACACGTTTTATTAACATTCTGAATATCCTTGGAAATTGGATCAAAGCTAAAGCACAAAGACCTGGGTGTGACAGACTCCCTGAATCCTAGAATAAGAATCTTTGTCAATGGATGGTTGCCACTCTTATGTTAGCTTTGTCTCTAGAAATATGTTTGGTGTGGTTTATTGCAGTCTCTTGAGATTAAGTCACCTTTGAAATGTGGCAAAAATTGACTTTTACTTTGGGAGTTACATTCTCCTCTGGTAACTTAGGCTCTTGGTAGGGAAAATCAATAATTTGAGGTCTACAATGTTGTGATCAGAGCAATTTTTGATGAAGCAGCATTTACTGTGTTCTGACTGGAACTTTATATGCATTATCTCATTTAGTCCTCACAGGTCTCTGAAGTAGAACGGTTATTGTTCCCATTTTATGGATGGGGTTAAATAACTAGTCCTAGGCCCTAGAGCTAGAGTAGTAAACCCAGGATCACAAGCCCTGAGGTCTTACTCCCAGGCCCTAAGACCTCTGTAGCCACAATGGTGATTTCATCTTTCGATTCGTCTTTTGGTTGTGTTAATCGCCTTAATTCTGCTCCCCACATTTTACAGGGTAAAAACTCCTGGAGAGATGATCTTTTATTTTATTTTATTTAGAGTCAGGGTCTCACTCTGTCCCCCATGCTGCAGTGCAGTCACATAATCACGGTTCACTATAGCCTCAACCTATGAGCTCAACTAATCGTCTTGTCTGTTTCCTGAGTAGCTGGAAACATGTGTGTGTCACCATGTGCAGCTAATTTTTTAAATTTTTTGGTAGAGATAGGGTCTCACTATATTGCCTAGGCTGGTCTTGAACTCCTGGGCTCAAGTGATCTTCCTCCCTCAGCATCCCAAAATGCTGGGATTATAAACACGAATCACCATACCCAGCCTCTACCTTTTATCTTTTGCTTTAATTTTCTGTTCTATTTTATTTATTTTCTGTTTTGATACCCTCCCTTTTATTCTTTTCTTGCAACCTTCCAGAAAAGTCAAGAAAGGGAGACTAGCTGGGTGGGTGGGAGTAGGGAGTGGCTGATGCTATTTAGATGACACAGTCAGTGTTGGTCAGAAGGAGGCAGAGTCTGATTTTTTTAATTACGGAAATTTTTACAGCTTTTTTTTCTACTCCACTTTAATCTTCCACTAGGTAGTAAAGATATCAGCACCAAATCACTTCTAAATAACTGTTCATCTGTAAGCTCTAACAGAGGCAGTTCAGGGATAGGTGAGAGTGACTTGAAAGGGCAGGTTTGAATATAGGACCAAAATCTGAGGAAAAATCTAACTGCCACATGAATTAGATTTGCCCAACTTTTTGTATTAAAGAAATACTGCCTTCTATTTTCTCTTGATTTTGTCTCTTAAGAACATTTGTAAGTATTTATTTTAAAATAAATTTTGACATAAAGTTTTTAATAAAAATACTTTTGAATTGGAAATTTAAAATTACTCACCTAAAAGTTTAACGCTATCTAGGTATTTCTATTATAGTAAATAACTAAACAAGGCCAGGCATGGTGGCTCACATTTTTAATCCCAGCACCTTGGGAGGCTGAGGCAGGAAGCTTGCTTGAGACCAGAAGTCTGGGACCAGCCTGGGCAACATAGTAAAACCCTATCTTACAAAAAAATAGCCAGATGTGGTGGCATGCCCCTGTGGTCCTAGCTACTTGGGAGGCTAAGGCAGGAGAATCACTTGAGCCCAGGAGTTTGAGACTGCAATGAGCTGTGATTGTACCACTGAACTCTAGCCTGGGCAAAAAAGTGAGACCCTGTTAAATAAATAAAAATTTAAATAATAATTATTTGATCTTTGCAACCAGCAGGGGTCTCTTAATTTCTATTAAAAACAGACCAAATAATTGAAAGGCAAGAAAAAAATATGATTCAGAGTAAAGAAAAATTAGTATTTGAATATCTTTACTTCAGAAACCTACTTTACTTTAATTAAAATAATTTAACACCATTAACATTTTGTTCCTCAAAATAGTCTCTACAATAAGTATTGTCTTTAGAGATGAAGAAAATAAAACAGGTTATGTTTTATTCAGGATCTCAAAGTAAATGCATGAAAAATTCCAGTTTTATGCTAAGAAAATTAAATGGATAATTGAGGCAATCATTCATATAATAAAACCTCAAACTACCATTTTTGTACTAATTGCATTTTGTTCAAATGAAGGCTTTTTTTTCCTTCAGATAAAATTCTTAAAATAAGCATTTTTTCTCTCTTTAAGAATGGCATTATTTAATTATGAAACAAGTAAGAATGCTTTGGACTGACTGAGTCACATAACATTTCTTTTGGAATGTCTATTTAAAGTAATAAAAGAGAAAATCACAGCATGGCAGCTATATTAATGACTGATAAAAAAAATGTAGAGGGCATTTTTTTTCATACACAATTAACCTTCAAAAACAACTAGATTAAATAGCTGCATTTGATAACTATATTTTCCAAAATGTTTCTAAAAAGAATTCAAATGCCTAGGCTTGAAATTAATACTACACATCATTTGTAACAAACTAGTAAATTATTCTAAGATTTCTTTAATAAGAAACTAATTTTGAAAAAAAAATTGGATGGAATTATAGAAATTAAATTTGAAAACTAGAAGTGTGTGTGTAAAGACCACTGATAATAAGATGTAAGTGTGTATTATCATTCACAAAACCATACACAACGCTTTTCTCTATAAAGCCTCACTTGTTTTTTTTTTTTTTTTTTTTTTTTTTTTTTTGTGCATATGAAAAATTAAAAAAAAGAAAATCCCTTTTTTTTTTTTTTTTTTTTTTTTTTTTTTCTGATTCTGGCATATGAGCAATTCAAAGAAAAGGAATTCCATTTTCTTTCCTTCTCTTTGTTTCTCTCTCTCTCCCTTCTGTGGACAGAGTGAATTGGCTTGAAACTACAAGATGAACTTGAACATGTTGTGACAACTGTTAGGACTAGTATGTTGCGGTGATGATCTGCCACCAGCTGCTGGCATTTGGAGCATGGGTGCCAGAGCAGTTACAATGGGTCTAGGCATCCTCTTGAATAAAGAAGAGAACATTATAAACCAAACATATCAATTGGCCAAAGTGTAAGATCCACATAAATAAATTAGCTAGGAACTAAAGCAGATGGACACTTAGATCTTTTCTATACCAGATGTTTTCTGTTTAAGACTACTTGTAGAAATGTAATGATGAAGTGAATAAACAGGACGCTGGTGACTGCAAAACAAACATTGTTAGTTTGCCATTTTGGAAAGTATTCGCTAAACCAACGTGGGACTGATTGACATAACTTGCTCTGACCTAGCCCAAGATAAAGAGTGATGGATGCAAACTTAGGTTCAGATGGCATTCCTAGCTGTAGAGAATCAGGTGTAATTAGTATTTAGTGAATAAAAATTGTTCGAGTCTTCAATAGCTTGAGCTCCTGCCTTTTGGTCTAAGAATTTCCTGTATCACCTAAAATTGCTCTGCTGTGCTTCAAGAAAACATTATCTTACCTGAAAAAGTACTTGACATCTGTAATTTTATTGCTAAGGTTCAGACTGGATGAAATGCAAACCTTATTTGAAAACCAGAAGATACAAAATGGTCCTTTTTATGTGTTGTAATTGGAAGCATTCATTAGATAGCATGAATAAACCAGAATCACAGAACTGCAGAAACAGGTTTTGTTTTCCAACAGAACTAATAATGTTCATCATTTCTGTTGATGGCAATTATAAGTAGAAAAAGTTGGCTTTCTATTGATCATTTCAATAGAACACAAAGTAATGGTTACACTATTCATATACTGTCAAGAAACAGGCCTTTCATGAGCAACATCTTTTTCATTCTTGCTACATACCCCCGATATGAACCAGGTATTAATGAGAAATATCATCCTACATTATGCAGATGGTAAGTGTTTCTGCAGAAAAGTACTAGTTTGATGTAAATTGCTCTCAAATGTCCAGGTGCTTCAAGTTATTATTGGTAACATAATCAATGATTGGCATATAAAGATGTGTTTTGTATCTTATTTCTTTAAAAAATTGCACCTACTTTTTAATAACCACTTTATATTTTCAGACATGGAGGCATAAAGAGACAAAAAGCCAGTATTTATAATGTTTCAATGAGTTTAGAAGTAAAGGCGAGATAATTGGGAATAAATTTCAAATCTACACATATGATTACAGTACTGGAATTATTCTTTGAAGACAGCCAGTTGACTTTTGCACATTAGGGTTCTTGCTACCACTGTTACTTTGTTGAGGCAGAGATGGGACCAAAGTTTTCTAAGCTCTCTGTTTACTAACCTCTTAAGTGTAGCTCTAATAAAAGCACAAGCAGCTACCAGCTTACCATCCAAGTAAGTATAGGCAATCACCATCAGGCTAACTATAGCAACAGCCAAACATGGCAGCCTTGGATGCCTGAATTTAGCACTAGAGCTTTACCTGGACTGGGTTAGCCATGGGTGGACACTGACTCAGACACAAACCTGGAAGCTGTCTTCTCTGAGGATGTGGCACTGACCCAGATTTGCTCTGAAGTGACGATGGTTCTCTATTAATGACAGGAGCCCAGGATAGGGAACTCCGCAGCAGGTGAGCATGGTCCCAAAGAACAGATAGGAGAAGCGTGTCAGGGAACTCCGTACCTTGGAATTTATCCTGGAAGTGTATACAGTCCATTTGCATAAGTAGATCACAACAATTATTCAAAGACTAACTTCAGTGCCAGGGAGCATTCATGACAGCAAGGAAGAGTCTCATTCTGGAAGGCCCATGCTATGGACAATGATGGAAATAGTTGCCCAGACAGAGGAAATAAGGCAGAAGTCACTTAACCAAACTGAAGTAAAAGATCAGAACTGGTAGGGGTGAATATGAGTGACTTCCAAGGGTGGTAGGCTAAAACTTCACAAATCCAGTCCTCTCTCTGTCTCCTGGTCCATACCGGTCTTCACAACTAGACCAGGAAGAGTGGACACAATCAATTGACTCTCTCCTAAGAGAGGAAGGATTCAGAGTCTGGGAGTATGAGAAATACACTCAGGATCACCCTGAGGGTGAGAAAGGAAGAATTTATCACCAGCTGAGTTTGCAAAAAGACTGTCTTATTTCCAATTGACATCTCTTAATGGATTCCCTTACAGACTAGGCAAGTTTCACTTCAGAGGAAATATTAATGGCAGACAAGGCCTCCAATAAAGTTCTCTAGCATTTTATGCAAAACTAATTTCACTAGTCATAAGGAGTAATTAAGAGGAAAAACAAATGAAAGGGATCTCTGCCATGGAGAAATGCTAAATCTAATGCCCATGAAGAAAACAATACTGAGGTCTCCTCCATGTGGAAGAAGCCAAGAGCTAACCACAGATACTAGACTAGAGTTGAAATGGAGTTGAAAATCTCTTACTGTGCCCAATAATAACTTTGGGACTACAGTGTCAGAAGGATAGTCCAACTCAGGGCTCTAAGAAGCAACCCAATTACTATGTATAATGCACCAAGTCATATTTTAATACAGCCATGCTTATCAGTTGCTAAGCTATTGTAAAAACAAACAAAATCAAATTAATAAGGAAAAAGTAAAGGACACCAAAAGTAGGGAGGTGGGATTATAAGACCAGATCTTTGAGAGGCATAGGAAATCATTCTCTATACAGCTAGCAGAAGAAACCAGAGAAAGTGGGTAAGGTGTCATCTGCCAGCTCCAGATAACTGCCCTGTATGCTCTTCTCAGGATAAGTCCAATATCCTAAGGAAAATATGTCTCTACATTCCCACTGTATATTCTCAAGTTTTTTCTTAATCATTGACTAAATGTACCTCTTATGTTAGCATTTTAGGAAAGCAAAGATCTATTCTATTTTATAAAGATTAAGATCTATCTTATTTTGCTGTTGAACATTTTCTCAAACAAGCCAGCATTCTTTTTCTAAACTGAATGTGTCATGTAATCTATAAATTGAAGTAATCAGAAATAGAGTTTTATAGGGGTATTTTTTTCTGAGCCATTAAAAATATTCAGCATTAGATTCTTATTCAAGGCAAAAGAGAATAAAACGACCCAAGAGGCTGCAGTCAAATTTGGAAGAGGAATTCACTTAAAAAATCTTTCAGTTTAAGCAAAGCTTTGAAGAACAAATTTCTAAACCACGATATAATATACAAATAACACACAATATACTAACTATACAGTGAAGGAATAATCTCAAATAATAATTTCAGAGCAGGAAAAATTAAAGACAATAATTTTTCCTGAGAAAACCAGTGATTGAGAGCCTATAGCCAATCTTAAAATTCCTCAGTAATGTACTATTATACATAAAAAAAATCAGTTGACCATACAAAAAAAAAAAAAAAAAGACACATTTATCAATCAGAGAGTAACGAAGTTTCCATCATTTGTTTATTACAGTTTCTCATGGTCATGATTCTTATGATTTCACTTTGGGCATCCTCCAGAGATTCATGGGAGTAGATTTTCTGAAACTTAAGAAATTACATCTGGCTAACACTCTGAGAAGACACCATTGCTGAATTAAGATAGAGAAACTTGAATTCATTTTAGTCTTTTCTACTGAAACATTAGTTCATAATAGCAAGACATACGAGTTATGCACAAAGATTCTACAGTACACCTACCTACTACATTGCTCAGCATGCCTAGAAATGACCACATACTAAGTGTATCAAGTCGCCACTTCACTGTGATAAATTGCACTGACAAAAGAGTAGCAGAATGTTCAAAAGGGAAAAATGTACTTCATAAATAGATGGCCTTTGTTAACAATAAAGAAACTACGTTTAAAAGAAAATCAGAAACTCAAAATTTGGCACATACATAGTTATACATAACTGAACAGGTTATTTAATTTTTAAAGGAAATACTTATGTAACACAACTGTTCTTAAATTATCTGGTGACTGGTCTTATTAGTTCACTTTGAGATGTAAATCCCTGATGTAGGGAAAGGTTTTTTTACTAACCCTTTGAAAACACTTAAGCACTGGTGTATATAATTACTTTAAAAACAAAATTTTTAGTTTGGGTGCATGTATATTGATACATGAACTATTGTTCATATTGTTGTGTCTAAATTTGTGCATTTTTAGACCCAATGTTTTTCTTTAATTTGAACTTGCCTAGATTAAAAATAGAATTCACATGTGATGATTCGCTTTTATCAAAAGGATGTTAAATATTAGTCTGTATATTAAGATTTATCTTAAATCTTACCTATTGTGTATATAAACAAAGAGGCCCTGTTACTCAGACCCTATAGCCACAGAGACTGGCGCCATGAAGTATATGTTTTTAAGCTGTAGTCAATGCAGAGGTGTAAGAGCCTAGGATCTTGATAAAGGAGAACAGGAAGATATTTGAGATATGACTACAGGGTGGTATGACTGATTATTTTAATTAATATAACCCAATAGTCTTCAAAATCAAATGCTTCAAAGGGGTCATCTTGCCAACTATAAAGTACGTGTTTCACTGATGCTACCATTGCCCCAACCAGTATTGGATGTCCTCTTTTGATAATTGCCTTTAGAAGCCACTGCCCACTCTTTTGAACATTTTTTATAATGGGAAATCTTTGTCCAATAAAGATTTGGGAAATTGACGCGGAGTTAAGTCTGCTGAACATAGATATTTCTGCTCTAGGTTTAAAAATAAAACATATAAGAATATTTTTCTAGTAGCTAATAAACACACTTTGAAGCTATTCCAAAAGAAGAGTTTGGTAGATGTTTTAAGCATTGGAGAGGAAGGAGTGCAGTGGCTTCAGTGAAACACAAGTATAGGCTTTCAGGACAGCTGCTGCAAAAAACACCATTTAACATATCTCATTGCTTCATGGTCAGTAACTTTGTAAGGAGAAACAGAGAAAGAAGGTTGCTAACTGATTCTCCAGTGAAATCTCCAATTGGAGCTAGGACTTTAACATATAGACTGAATGTAAAGTGATTTGGTTTTACTTCAAAATGTTCCAAGAAGTGCTTTGGCATCTCAGAATATTCTCAACAGATGTTTACAATTTCTCTCTACTGAATGAGGAAATGAATGCATGTACTTTGTGAATATGGGCTGAGGTTGAACTGGAAGGCCTTATCAGGTCAAAAGAAAGCCTTCAGCTTCTATACACAAACATCTCTTGGATATTCTGACGAAACTGTGGAGAGTCCTACTAATGGCTTATTTTCACCCCACTGAATCTTTGAATCTTAGGGAAACTATAGGTACACTCAAATATTTTCACATGAAGACTCCAGGGAGAAAGTCAGGCAATCTCAAAATTTTACAAAGTACCAAGTGAGAAATATTGTAAAATCTCCCACCTTGGGAAACTTAATGTTCTTAAATGTTTCAGAAATAGAATCCAAGAAAAGTAGCATTCTAAAAGCTCAGAACCCTAAGTAGAAAGCACTACATTTGATACTTAACCAACTTCAGGCATGACAAGTGAAACATTCTGTCAAAAAGTGGTCCACTGCATCTACCACAAATAAACATTATCATCATGAATTAGACGTGTGTAAAAAGAGATGATTAAAATGTTACTGCCAACTCAATTTCAAATATCCAACATCTATTTCATTGAACTGAAATTTATCTTAATAACAATATTATTTCAACTTAAATGAGAAATAGCTCTTCCTTCCTACTCCACCCCCTCCCCCAAAATAACATGAATATAACACATATCACCAGGGGAAAAATCATATTTAATCCAACTGAATCTATTTTTCGGACTAGATGCTAATCACATTTAGACTATTTGGGTATGGTTATCCAATTTAAAACAAACATTCAATTTTCATTTTGATGCCACATGCCTGAGCTGAGATACTGTTTTCTTCAGGAAGAAGGAAATAACACTTTGTATATACATCGCTATAGTTTTGCAAGTTGGTCTTCCAGGAGGCTTTGGAAGATGTAAAAGAAAAATCTCTATTTTTCTTCAACACTTTGATAAATGAGTCATTTAAGAAAAAAATGTGATCACGCGTAGAGAATAAAATTCTATAAAATAGTCCGCTTTCTGTATTATCAACAGTTTAAATAATTGAGTAAAGTATGCAGCAGTTTTTATTTTTACTCTATTTCTAATACAAATTACTTCAAAGAATGTTATAGTATTGTTAAAAGTGCTAAATAAGTACCAATTTGGGTACAGTGCATTGTTGTCTTACGTATATCTACATGAAATTCTAGTTAGAGGTCATGGAAATTACTCAGAGATTATATGTGATTTGATCACAAGAGGCCACATAATAAAACAATAAAACAGAATTAAATTTCAATTTTAAAGAAAATGATAGGGATTATAATTATTATATTTTAGTGTTAAAGCTAAAGCAATTTCTAATTTGTTTGCAATCTTTAAATCTGATATAAAAGAAAGTATTCAGGAAAGATACCTTCAACTATATAAGTGTGAATATTTGGTCCATCTTAAGTATTGTTAGTTCAGTGAGGGTACTGAGCAAATTTGGATGTTTTTGTTACTACTAAGCTTATTATTCCCAGGCAATCTAAAGAAGAATTAATATTAGAGCATTTTTTTCTAAAAAATGAGAAACAGAAAATGTACTTTATAGACTCTACACAATTTTGTTATTGCAACTTAAGTCAGTTATTTTACATTCTATCTACTAGCCTAAGATACAAGGCAGTCTAAATTTGCCAACTGCTGACTAAATTAAAATTTTTCATACAGCAGTGACTCTCAGGTTTCTTTTAAGAAACACAAATCAGTAAAGGAACTGAACTAATCAGTACAAAATTAACAGGTAATACTTGAAAAAATGAAATCTAATGAAAATAAAATTAGAGCAACAGATTTTGCAGTTTATCTGTATCAGCTAGCATATACAAATGTACAGCTTTTCAGCTGAACTGCTGCATTTATAAAAATGTATGCACAACATCATATTTTAAAAAGTAACTATCATCTAACACATAACTTGGCACTTTTTTTGTTAGTTAACTGTTCCACTCAAATTAGGTATATTGATTTAAAAGCCTTAGACATAGTTTATTTAAATCTGTGTTAAGTATGACATTGGGAGGGCGTTGAAATAAAAATACAAAAACAACATTTATAAATTATAATAATGCCAAATGTTTAAAAATGTTAAAAGAATGTAATGTCTAAATTTAGAGTCTAAGCTATCAAATCTAGGAGACCCCACAAATAGGAAATATTAACAATTAGATAACATTTGGAGTACTTAAAAAAAATTTAATAATACAATCTAATTTATAAATGCAATTTATTTTTTGAAAATTATGCAAAAATAAGTTATTCAATATTAAGAAATGATATTTTGCATAAAAACAAAATAATTTAGTATTATTCTTATTTTCTATTTATTATATTCAACTTAAAAATTACATTTCTTGTGCATATTTTGGAGAATCATGATTAAGAGGTGGATTTTAACAAGAAAATAAAAACTTTTGCATTCATTCCTGTGTTTTATATTTTTAGAGGACTATTATTATTAATGCTTTATTTTCAAGGTTACTACTGTTTTTATCTACTAAGTAGGAAAGACTTCACCAAGATGAATTTTATAAGTGTCTGTTTCTGTTTTGCATAAGCCTTGATTCCTGTGTTCTTCTAAGACAATTATAGTTGCTAGAGATTATTTAAAATGTTATTTTCAGTGGATATCATGCTGTTTCTACAAATAATTATCTCTTAAACTAGAAATTATTTATCTTTAATATTAAACTAATAATTTAATATCTGGCCCTTTTAACTATTTTTGTTTTCAACAGCAACAACCCTTACTTTTTTTTTCTTCTTATTTTTTTGGCCATGTAACTACCACTTCTGGCAAAAAAAAAAAAAAAAAAAGTTGTCTTTACTCTTGAATCTTTTATTTTTCTATTTCATCCTTCTTTCCTCCCTTCTTTTCTTTCTTCCTTCTTTTCTTTCTTTCTTCCTTCTTTCCCTTTTCTTCTTTTCCCTTTCTTTTTTCCCTTCTTTTATTTTTGCAGGATAACGTTACTGAATTAAGTAGCTGTTTAGAGGGAGGAGTAAATGTTACTACCTGTAGTCAACTGGCAAGAAAAAGGAAAACCTTTATCACATGAGAAGTATTTAAAGTAAACAGATTTACTCAGAGGAAGGCCTGAAAAAACAAGGGGTAGAAGTTACAGTCTGGCACATGAACTTAAATCTTGTTTGGGAATTTTTTGGTGGAGTGTCTTTCTAAAATGCAGTCTGCTGATTTATTTATTTATTTTTTTTAAAAAAGGCTGACAGTTAATTAGCAGAGAGTCTTATTACAGAAGTCTCCTCTAAAGCAGACATATTCAAGTTATACTGAGGTGATTGTCATAAAGGGGTTGTTTGCTGTGGCGCTCACAGATGGCAGAAAAGACAGCCCAGGAACGCAAACAGCCTGATAATCAAGATAGCTTTAAAATATGGGTGAGTTTTCAACTCTGATTCTGGCAGCAGTCTCTTTTCAAATATCTTGGGTTTTATGTCCAAGTGGTTTACTTTAAAGCAGCATTGTCATCAAAGGGGTCCCAGAGTCAAGAATAATTATGATAATTACCTAGAATTGCACCCCCCTAAATAATCATAATAATAATCCTGAATCTTAACCAAGTATAATATTGTTTGTGCAATACACTGCTACATTCAAAAAGATTAAGTGCTAGACAGCTACGATTTATTCTTAACTGACAAAGTAGCTATAATTGTATGACTTTCTAGGATAATGGTTTAAACAAAAGTAAATAGTGAGAAAAAAAAAAAGGTCCCCCCCAACCCCAGAAAAAGATTGGAAAGCTTAGCTGTGTTTAGTGCCCATTGATGAAAGCAGTGTTCTCTGATCCATGCTGCTATTGTTGGTTTTAGTTTAGCTCCCTCTCAATCAATATCTAACAGGGCATGATTTAATAAGGTTTTATAATCTCCAAAAATGGGGGGGGAGGGTGGTTGTGGTATTGTCATTCATCAAAGGGGGCCTTTCAGGTTTCTTTGCTTTCACCTGCTGGGACCCATTTGGTCTCTTTCAAAGAGAATGCAATGACAAAATGAATGAGAAATGCTAGAATAAGAGTCCCTTATTCTACCCAATAGTATAATCAATGGGTACTTGTAATCCCTATTGTACCTCACAGAGGTAGTTGTAAGACAATTAAATCTCGCTTCTCAGGCAAATGATTTTGGTAGTTAACCTGAAACAGCCAACAATATTGAAGAGAATGAATGCATTTGAAGCAATGATGTAATGGGATACTGCTTGGCCAGAAAAGCATCCATGTGTACTGATGTGCATATCTATATGTATATGCTTATTTCAATACTCTATGTCCACAGTTTTCATGATTCACAGTTCCTTAGATATCACATGGGTAAGTGGCAAGGATTTTAAACAATTTCATAATTTACCCTTTTAATTTCTATTTTTAAAAAACATGAAAATATTCTTATTTTTGTAGGATTATATACTCTAAACTGTAGTTTCATAAACAGAAAACATTTACATAGTTAACATCAGTTTGATGTGACAACCAATTTAGTTTTAATTTCATTTGCATCAGCTAAATTCAATTTCTCTTTCCCTCTGTAAACTGAATTGCTTGGATGTCAAAACGAAGACTGTAGTCTTTTGAAGAGATATTCATTTCAGCCTGAATTATGTGTCCACCTTCAGTTGTATGGACTTCTTCCTATTTTATTTCAAGTATAGTCTATCAGGACTCTCATGGTTTATCCTTTTTAGGAAGGAATAAGCCAAGTGACAAAATGGCGTATGGCACACATATTCTAAAAGATTTGTGAAGAAAATTATACATTTGTTAGGAAGTCTTATACTTATTGATAAATATTAAATACAAAGTAAACGGAGCAAAGAGATTGCTATATCAGAAACACAACATAAACACATATTTTAGTTCAGGAATATTTAAAATGTAAATGTTTAATAATTAAAAAATTAAAGGGTCCTTCATTTAGTATAATTTAAACATAAATTTTAATTTCTCATATCTCATTTATGTTGAAAATATCCATATTCCTTTGCCAAAATTCTCTGAGAAGCCTCAATTAGTTGTTGTTTGCAGTTATGCCAAGCTTTATTCCTGAGGCAAAATTCTGCATTTAATTACATACATGTAATAAACATACTTTTATTTCTGAAGGTACACATTTTCTTCTCCACCTAAAGGGGTTTTAACAAAGAGTTATTGATTTGGGAGATCTGTACTCCAAAAATATCTTGACCTAAACATATAGATATCACAGATACGTGCTGTGCACAAAGTGCATATGTCTTTTCATTAAGTTATGCAGACGTGTAGCTTCCTTACACATAAATAAAATCGCTCTCCATTGATGCTTGTACACCTAATTCTCTCAATTATTCTTATATATTGAAAAGCAACTCTCAAGGAACTAGGCATGTTGCCCTATATGACTTCCAATGCAGAAATATTGGTACCAGAATTCTACATTCTTGTAGATTATTTTTTAAACCTGTTATTTTGCTATGTTTAGATCACAGAGGAACAGAAAAATCCCTTAGAAAAATAAATTGACCAAAAAAAAAAAAAAGTGTTAGCTCTGAATGCTGAGTTTAGTGAAGAGTGAAGCACCTGACTCCTCTGGATACTTCCAAATGAGTCTGGCTAATTGGGGTAACTCAAGCCAATGGCCATTTGAAAGACTCGAGGTCAGGTGTTTTATTGCTGGGATAGTATTCAAAAAAATGACTGTCAGGGGTGAACGAAGAATTATGTCAAGAGCATTCAGCATTACTGCCACTAAAGAGAGAGGAGGGGAAAAACATTGTGAAGAAAAACATGTCATTTTCTAAATGAGCTAGGGGAGGAGGGTAAGGGCAATAATGTGGCCTTCAGCTGTTGGTTTATTAGGTTTCCATTCCCATGATCCACATCTGCTTTAGGCAGAAATAGTTTTACTTTTAATACAGTTGCACTCTACTACTTTGCTTTCTCGTGGAGTAAAAAAGAGCTGTGAAAAACGTGCAAATGGAGTTTGTTCTGTGTGGTTGGTTGTTTCCCCATCTCCTATGCTGTTTTCCTGGTTCTATAGCAAGTCTTAGCATTGTTGTCTGATTTGCCATGGAACAGTGAACATTGCTTTTCCTAGCCAAATCATCCAGTGTTAAATGCTATGTGATACAGATCAATAGGGCATCTACAGCTGTACAAAAAGGGCAATGTTGTTTCTATTAACAATTTTGAAAGAGAGTGTGGCCTAGTGGTTAAAGGATTAAATAGGTTGCTGAGGTTTTTAATGTCTTGAATTCAAATTCTACCTGAGCCTTTGGATTCCTGATGAAGTTGTTAAGATTCTTTTCATTTTGATCTGTACCAATATACTCATGGGTTACACACTTGAGGATATTATTATCATGTGGTCATTAGATAATAATAAAAATCTGGAGCACTGATGAAGATTGGAAAAACATCTTGATGACTTCAAAAAATACATTGCTTCAAATATTCAATCAGATTAATTACTAATATTATTTTTCACACAATGGTTCTGTGTTTTAGGCTGTTCCTCCATCTTGCCTGACCCCATTTAGCAAACTAGGGCAAGGGCTTGTATTGGTTCTGGTTGTCTGGATTTTCATTGAGGAAAAGGATATGTTTTGTTTCCTGTATAGACATAACTTGTCAGTGGCATTTTAATGAACTGTAATGTACAAAAGGTGGTTGGCTTTTTGCTGCCATTACCAACGCCAGGTGCAAATGGCTGTTTTTAAGGATTAGCAATACATACCCCTCTTTATTTCATTTTGGGGTAAAGGCCTGTGTGAGTGTATGTGTGTGTGGTTATGTGTGCACATTTGTCTCTGTGAGAGAAAGAGAGAAACCGAGACGGAGGAGTTTGATAGAATTGTATGTTGCTGTGGTTAAATAAGCTAACCTTTGAAAGTAGTATAGGCCCTCCTATCATATTTCCTGCAGAATCAGATTTCTGGATTCCAGTTAATCTGAATTCTGTCCTCCTTCCTCCTTTTCCCTCTGTCTTGGTTGCTCTATCTCCCTTTCTCTGATTTTCTTTCTCTGTCTCATTCTTCCCAATCCCCAGTTTGTTTCAGAAGAATGTTACATGTTTTATAAACAATTCACTCAAGCAGCAAAGAGAAGGAGCAAAGAGACACATTATTCTTGGAACAAAGAGATATATTATCTTTGTTGTAATCAAATAATAGATGTCCAACATTAATTTTATTCAAATATATCTGCCTTTTAGCTTTAGTATACTTTATTTTACTTTTTATTTGCTTAGTATCATACTCCATAAAAGTGGGAATGTAGCCCTTTATAGCTGGAGACTGGTGGAAAACTAAGGGTGCTGAGACTGATGAGACTGCCCATGGAAATGGAGATTGTGGCTCTCACTTTGGTCTTGGTGGTGACTCAGCCTTGGTCACAGATTAAATACTTAGGACAGTGCATTGTGGGAAGACAGTTTTTGAAAACACTTGGAAAACTAGAATTAATATACTATGTTGATGAAGTTTTCTTGAATTTTGGAATAGTTGACTTAAGTTTGTGTGAAGGAATTAAATGAAATAACTAACAATCAAGTATAATTTCTTCCCTAAATTAATGAAGGATTTTAAAAAACCATTTCTCCTATATTATTCATATTAAAGAGATATGAATTTCAGTCCCTTAAGATGCTTTACCCTTTCTCTGGCCTTCTTTAAAATCTCCTTATTTTCCTCATTTGTTCCAATAAGATTTTTATTTTAAAAAATATAATTTAAACATTATATTCTGGTCTACAAAAGGGTGATTTTGCATTTTTTAAAAGGAAGTATACTTATTAACAGTTTTCAAATTATTGGTGGGTCTCTGTTTAGTTTTTCTTAAAAATATACAATGACTTTGTAGAATCTTCACTACAGCATGAAGTAAAAAATTTCTAGGTGAGAAAAACTTAAGAGCTTATTTCTATATAATCACAACTCTGCTATTTAATGTTAATTATTATTACATGCATGAATATTTAATAAGCTTAATGATTAAATATTCAACTATTTGAATATTAAATTATTAAATTATTTGATATTCAGTTAATTTGGCCAAATAAGACAATCAGTATTAAAGGACTCTTTCAGAACAACAAAATAAACTTTTTACTTAAGTGAGATTCTGATCAATAGATTTTCTTTTATATTTTATAAATTCCAACATTACAGAGAACTAATTGACAAATGAGAATTCAGTGTATTACTAATAGTTTCAAATATTAGTTATGTCTGCTTGGTATGACTTCAAATATAATTTGAATTTGAATTTGAATTTTTCTGCTTCTCCTATTGCATCTACAAAAGCATTTACAACGTGTTTTACTCTTTTTTTTCTGGTTGTTTTGCATCTCTAGTACTATCGGAAGTTTCATCAAATTCTTTGGACATAAGAACACAAAAAGAACTAAAAAAGTCTATTTCACTTCCGCCTATCACTTCTCTACCATGAACACTTGGAAGTGTCCTATTTTCTCATTTTATGGAGCTCAGTCATTTATTTACATAGAAGTCCAAATTTTTAAAAAATAAGTTTTAGAAAGGATTTTCATTGAAATATTTCATTGTAATCCATTATGGAGGTAATACCCCTCTCAGAATCAGTGAGAAGCTATTAGTTTTCTGCAAGCGATCAAACAGAGCTGAGTGGGCAGCTTTAGAGCACATATATACACTCCCAGGTGGATTTTCAAGCACAAAGGAGCTTAATGTCTCGCTGATGTTAACCAGTTGGCTGTCAGTCACAGAAAAGCTTAGTGGCCATTCACAACCAGCTAAAATTATATTTCTGTAAATTGTTTTAGATATACAGAATCATTTACTTTAAAATGATTAAAGTATAGGGCTTATTTTATATTCCTTATAATAAATTGACTAACTTGTTACTTGAATTACATATAATGTCTAAGAGGAAAACAAATCAGCTGTGCACACATGGGGCTCCTATTTCAAGATATCTTTATCTGTCTGCTTTATAGCAACACATTGTAAAATAATAATCATGGATTTGGGGGGATTATATCCAAAGTGAAGATTTCAATGATATCAAAGATTAGAACCAATTAAAACATAATTCATATGACTCATTTCATCTACTCATATGACAAACTAACATGTTCTTATAAACCAGAACTACACAGGATAAAAACAAAAATGCAACACTATCAAGTTTTGCCAAGTTGCCCGTTTGTTCTCCAATATTTGCATTTTAAAGAGGTATAACTACATTATTGAATTCTTAACTTACCAAATATTTTAGTTGAATGCCCCCATAAAATCTCTGGTTTTCATAAATTCATTGATATTAGGGCTAACAGTGTACATTAAAAATGATACATCTTGCTCTGAGACACTATACAGGAAAAAAATAACTTTTCAGGGGTGAATAAAAACTGAAAAAAAATGCTTTTAAAAATCTTTCAGTTTTTGAACTGGTATGATATTATATCAAAACTGTAGAACCCATTATATGTATAAACATAACTATATCAGTAGCACATGAAGTAAATTATGCATTTCAGTTCGCCAATGTGTAATATCATTTTTGATCATATGTAAATTTCTATAAGAGGTTTTAAAAGGAATCTTTAAAAATATACCCCAAACTACAACAGATTTGTCATTCATGCACTGCTGAGCATACAGGCCTAATTTTACCTTTTTGCTATTATTTTAAATTAAGGCACTTATCCAAAAGATCAAAACAGCTTTTACAATGGATATTTTGTGAAGGGAGATGGAGATAATATCTGGAAGAATATGGTAATTAGTCCTGTTGTGGAGGCACAGAGAGATGCCTCATGCATATATTGGGAAACTGCAAAGACACCAAATATAAAAGTATATCTCAAAGTTGGGAGGGTAGATTAGAAGGTGCCTAGTGATGCGGCTGAAACATTAAATAAAGCAAAAAACATTGCATTTAAAAAGCAAGAACAAAGACAGTTCCTTTTGCTTTGCTGGTAAAGAATATTAAAAGAGGACAACCTCCTTTCTGACAGCAGTTTTAAATCCAGCTTTTCATATTACAGTCCTTAATAAGGGACCCCACAATATCAGATGAAGAAAAACAAAGAGAATTTTTGATGAAAAAAAAAAAAAATCAAGAGAAAGAGAGAGATGACTGAGAATATGCAAACTTTGTCTGCAGTTGTTTGAGCACAGGCATAATGCTGAAGGGACTTTTCCCCTCTAACTACCTATTAAGGAAGGCTGCATAACAAATAGCAGACTATCCCCTAAAGAGCTGAAAGGTAAAGTTCTCAGGAAGCCCCAGTAAATACTGAAATGATTTTTACTATTCCAAATTTAATTCGACATTTTCTTAGTGTGTGTATGGGGAGGGCGGAATACCCCCTTTGTGTCCTGAAAAGTGTCATGCAACACAGAAAGATCTCTCTAAAAGAAAACGCATCTTACTTGACTAAACACTGAGCTCTCAGCATGAAGAGAATAAATGCCTCAACGTTACACGCGGCCGTGTGGCTGAGCGGGTCCAGTGCAGTGCTCTCATGCCATCTAGCGGCTTTGTGAGAAGTCTCCGGAAGGCCCTGTGAACTCAGTGAGCCACTCCTGTTGGTATTTAAGCAGTGCCTATAGGGCAAATAAAAGAAAGGAATTGCCATAATTATTCAGATAATTTGGACACAAAGGGGTTATTTTGCTTGAAAAATATAAATTGTTCAGGATGAAATATTCCAGCAGTTTAAATATCCTGGCTTAAAATTTGGGGTGCCATTTTGGTTTAAGCGCAAGTGTTTTCAGAACCAGAGCCCTTCCTTTCACTTTTCTCTACTTCTCCACTACCTCGCTCTCCTTTTCTTCTCCTCTACTTTATTTTCACATCCTACTTTTCTTTAAAATTTCTGTTTTGATTTCAAACTTTTCAATGGCTTGAAGCTTTTTTTTTTTTTTTTTTTTGGCTTGTATCCATCAGGTTTTTATCTTAATAAAATGCCCTCTTGGCATTCTAATCTGAGATAATAATAGGTAATAAGGTCAAAGAACCAACTTTGTGCTTCTTAGAAACGCCCAAAATAGTGCTGTCCTTACCAACCCTCAGATGTGCTGCCCTGGCAAGCAGCACTTGGAATGTCAAATTGCAAAGGTATTGTTTACAAACTAAGACATTTTAGCCACTTTCAGAAATACAGGTTTCCACTGTCATCTTTGCAAAATGACATTAAAATGGCATTACACACACTATATAAATAGAAAGTGTGTTTGAACTTTGCTTGTAAAGTCTACTTAACCAAAATCACATATTTTATTCTTTTCCTATTTGAGAGTTCTTTCATAGGCCTGGATATTCTCCCTTTTGATCCATTGATTCACACGTTTTAATATTACATTTATTATATCTACAGATAGAAATTCTTATACTCAGAATATAGTTTCCTTCTTGGATAATGTGAAAAATTAAATTTACAGTGTTTTCATTGAGATGCCTTTTAATGATACAAAGAAGCTGATTTCTACATTTGTATAACAAACATCTGCATAATATTAGTCATGAGCTAGGATTAAAGTTTGTAAATCACCAATAAAAGGGGCTGCCAGTGGGAAAAGCTATAGAATTATATAGCTAAATTAAGAATTTTGAAGACCTCATGTATGTTTTATTGCGGTTGAAAATCAATAAAAAATACAAGTTGTGACTTTATACATGTGGTGTTCAAAGACATAAATATTTTAAATTAAACATCCTTACTTGAAAGGATTTAACAAATTAATTTAGTACTGTTGAAGAGGTGTGGATATTTAACTTTTCAAGCATTATAAATAATATGCAGTTGGAAAATAATTTCATTGATTTTTTTGGTTTCCATTAAAAATTCACTTTAAAGGATTCAATTATGAACAAACAAAAATTCATAAAATCTGAATTTAACATTTCTCTGATGGATGATGTTATTTGCCTTTGTTATGTTCTTTTTGAGCATTTGTATTTCACCATTTAATTTAGACTATGAGCAAATATTTTAAAGTAAGGATGCTTTTTTAAAATCCTGAATCAGAAAGAATGTTCTTAAATTTTTCTACTTTGTACAAATTTTAGTATAAATTTTCTTAAAGAGAGGTCAAATCGAGGTTTTCACCTTCAAACCACCATAGGAAAAAAGTCATGTTACACAAAATGCTCAATTTTTTTCCATTTTTTTCTTGGAATGGCAATATGAGATCTTAATAAATGCTTGCAGATGATATCTATATATAATTTAGTAGTTCAACTGGTTGATGATGTTTTAAAACTGATATTTTAAATATAATTTTCTTATCTGAAGACATCATCTGGTAATTTTTAAACTATACTTTTTTTACCTTTGCTACTAATTATTATATATGCAATTGATTTTATTTCTATATGTAAAAAGAAGCTGTTTCTAAAATTCTAAATAACATTGGTCCAATTTTACTTAAAATCCAGTAGTGTTTTTACCAATTTTAATGTCAATATCATTGAGAATCATATCATTAAGAACCAGTGTTCCTTAAAACAATATTCAGAAAAACTTTAGAAAGCTGGAAACTTCTTTGTTGAGTAGCGTGATAGTGCTTTTCTGCATTTTTTCTAAATAGGTTCACTTAGACAGAAAAACAGACTTCCAAACAATTTTAAAAATACATCTCAGTAAAATGTTACTTTTCTGATAAAGATAAATTCAGTACAACTAAACACATTCATTGTTTTAATGAAAAGGAAAAATAAACATCAAGGAGGTTTCACTTAACAGAAAAAGGCATGTGGGCATCACACGTTGCTGACTGAGGACAGTGCTGAATTTTGATTAGAGCAAGAAGCTATAATTGGAGTGATAATCTTTTACACTGTTTTTAATTGTAATCAGTGCAGATGTTTGCAGCTTTAGGATTAAAAATTGGTGCTTTACAATATGTATAGTTGATGATTTTTTTAGGCCACAGGCTGCTCAACTTGGCTCATCTTAAAACATGAATTTGATATTCAGAATAACTGAAAAGTGAAAAATCCACAAGAATTAAAAAACAAATATCTACCATTTTTGATGTACTAGAATGTGTATGTTTCAATTTTACTAAGCTTATGTAGATAATTTTTTGTATCCTTTCTTCATGAAGTGAAATAAAGAAGCTCCATCTCTAAGACTAAAGAAAAGGAAAATTTGAATTATCATTGAAAATAGCTTTGATAAAGAAAATATTAAAGTCTTCATAATTTAAGCATGATCTCTCCAAGGATAGGATAATTTGACTCATTCTTTAGGTGTTAGAATGAAATTCAAATGAAAACAATTCTATATAAGCATTACATTTTGCATTTCTTTCATTGTGTCTATTTTTATCTCAAGATAAGGTCCCTGGAGATATCCCTCTCTCTTTATCTCTCAATTATATATATATATATATATATATATATATATATATATATATATACTTATGGATACAGATATCTGAATTTTTCAGTTTTTATTCAGAATGTTTTTAATGGAATTAATAGAATTAATTAACTTTAGCATTTTTATTATATACCCAGGGGAGGGTCTTCCTGTATTTTCTGGAGGAATGATTTGCAGTCTCATGAACACAAATCAAGGGAGTCCTTTCCTCCCTTCTATGTGTAGGAGTATATTTGGTGTACCGAAATCTCCTAATGAATGTCCTTGGTCAGGTGCTCTTTACCTAATGCTGCACTTAAAGGCAGATATTCTGGATGTTGGATCCCTTTCTTTCACTTTTCCTGGGCTGTATTTCTCTTTTAAGCTACACAGCTAGGCTAAAGCAGTATTCCATTCTTTCTGCCTCTTAAATGAAGCACAGAGTGGAAAACCAGGCCCCACGTAGAAGCATCTGCTGTATTTGAAACAATACACGTGTTCAAGACTCAACAAGGCATTTTGAATCACAGTCAAGTTTAGAAATTAGCTGATTAATTTTCCACAAGAATTCTTGGGGGAATTTTCTTTTTTTCTTTGTATCAAAAAACACATCAATTTAAACAGCAAACACCTGATTATAAGTAGTAGAAACATGAGTGTATATGTGTAATAGCTAAGACTAATATGGTTAATGCCTAAAAATTTATGAAAAAGAAACTTAGGAAGTATTTTATTTCCTACAGTTTTAGACCCCAAATTCCTAACATAAGGAAAACATTCTGTTTTCATTACAATAGCAATTTAGAAATTGATTCATTGCTGGAGTTTTTACAAATTTTACAGAAGAAGTGAAAATTATTATATGACTAATAATGATCTTTTAAATGATAATAGCTGCTACTCAATGCCATCTGTCGTAATTTATATTTTTTATTGCTCATCTTTAGAATAATCTCACCAAATAGTAACTATTTATATTGTACACACAAGGAAACTGAGACTAAAAGAATTTGGGTCACTTGCCCATGGTCACCAGCTATCAAATGGCAAAATAAATTCAAATCTCTGTCTGCTTCATCCTATTACACATCATTCCTCCATACCATGCTCATCACTAATATGAGTCAGAAACTGTCCCAGGGTCTTATACATATCACTTGATTATAAAGCCTATGTCTTTTTCTATATGATTCTTAAACTGAACTAAATTTGGATGTGTAAGTAACAGTATATTTGTAGTATTAACTTCTTAGCAAAAGCAGAAATAGAACTTTTATCAGGTATGTTAATAATCAAAACGTTCAATTTTGGTAGAAATCAAGGGTCATGATGCTAACAAACTGGATTTAATACAATATTAAAACAAACTCTAATGGATGAATTTGATAATTATTCTCTCACATATTTTGCATAATTGTTCCATTTTATGAATTGTGGAGTGATGCCACTTTTTCCTTGTTCATATCTGCTGCCACTTATCTCATTTGTCTAGAGAATTTTGTATCTGATTCATTCTTCTTATTACTTTAAACATAAAACACAGTAGACATAGCATGCCTTGTTTATCTCTGCCTTGCCTGACCAGACTTCTTCAAAATCTGTTCAACATTCGCACTCACCTCCTGGAAGTGTGTGGTAGTTTACCTCACTTGATTGAATTCCTCTGTCTTGGCACTGCTCAGCACTAGTTTCTACTATATCAGTTTATGCAATAAACTTGTTATTTTATTTCACATATGTGCTTAATATCTTAAGTAATATGCAAAGTCTTTAAAGTGGAAGCAATTTTTATTTCTTTAATTTTCCGTGATATCATTCTAAGGTACCTAGCAGAATGCACCAAAGAGGAGCTACCCTGTTCAGCAGTTAGGACTGAGCCAAGTGGATGGCAGCTCATTAAGTCCAGTTCCAGTCTTAGAATAAAAAGAAACCTGCCATTCTCTCATATAAGTCAGTAAGTTATTGTTAAACAAGATGGGGTCAAGACTATTTCTCACAGAATATATGTTTAATGTTTTCTGGGTTGGTCCAGAGTCTGACAACTTTTCCCTTGGACCCTTTCTCAGGCTACAGTATTATATTCATTTGGAAATTTTTAACCAGAGTTGACTTTAACCCGAGTTTATGGGTAAGCACAACGTGAGGACCAGAATGAAAAGTTTTGCTGAAGTTACAGTACAGTATAATTATTCCTATTTATCCATTTTCCAATGTCTTTAATAGAGAGTCTAAGAGGAAATGTTCTTAATTCAACCATGCTTTTATCAACTGAATATTTTCAATTTTAAGTGTTTTTTGAGACAGTATACTTGAGAAACAGTTGCATGTATAACTACACAATACCTGGGTTAAAAAAACAGGCATAGGTTATCTAGTCTGCAGCAATAAACTGGTAGCTTCTAGAACAGAACCCATTCTCACATATGCTTTGTTTGGCCTGCCCAGTTCTCAAAACCAGATTTATTCTTTTAGTTCAAAACCCGGGGCATTTCACATTCTTAAAAAATCTTGCTTCTTCAGAAAAACTAGAAGGTTTTGTAACAGTGGGTCTTCTTTCCTGCAAGATAAAATCACCTGGGACTGAACATTTGCCATTCTCTTTAGACGGGGCATAGTTTCTCCAATTTGCCCCAGTCTTCAGTACTTCTTAGAGAGATTTCCTCCAAACCTACTTCAAGCATTCATTATCTGCCTTCTGTCTGTAGGCATGTAAGTGATTCCTGATTTAGTCTAAGCCCTGCATTTTCAACTATTAAAAGGAAAGCTGAGTCATTTATAGTGATGTATCCAAGCCCTGGGTGTTATCCACTGAATGATTAGATGCTTCAAAATGAGTTACTTTTAGACATTTCAAAAGGATTTTTAAGATAGTGAAAGCATCCTGATATAAACATGCATATCCATATGTATATAATTATTCAGATCAACTATAATTTATTATACAAACTATCTTCCATATCACACTTTTCTAAAGGTTGGATAATAAAATGGGTAATATGTGTTTTCACTAGACACAAGGTTTTCTGTGTACATAAGAGAAGAAAACAGAGTTTCAATGCAGACAGTTCTGCCTAGCTGAGAGAATTGGTTTCTCAAGCATATGGGTGGATCCCTTTCTTCTTTGTTTGTCAGTTGCTTCTGGAGTGTCTGATGGTGAGGAAGGATCAGTGTCTGAGAGATATAAAGATGAGACACCTTGACATTGGCTTAGCACTAGAAACTTGTACTACAGCTAGCTCCAAGAAGAATGAAAAGAACTAAGTATCTAACCACTCCCAATAACTGTCTTGTAACCTGGATCCTTGGAATTTGCTTGGCCTACTTTGTTCTGACTCTATTAGGGAGAGATTCTTCACTAAATCAATTTAGTGAAGCAGGCCAAGCAAATGCCAAGGATCCAGATCCTTTTCTTGAGAGTGAGCTAACCTAATTGGCCCTGAAATTCCTTTAAAGGAAAAAAAATTTGCATTAAAATTTCTGGTAATTTTGTATCATTTTTACATGAAAATGAATATCCCCCTCTACTCTACCCCACATGCACACACAGGGGCATTCTATGAGATTTACCCCAGGCAAACTGAGACAACACAGGAAGCCAGTTTTAGCATGGTAACAATAGCTCATAAGCCCACCTGCCACCATACACAGGAGCTTTTATCAAGGCATAATAGAATGTTAGAGAACTAATTACAGTATCATTTTTCAAACATGACACTCTCTAGAAGTTCAGGTTAATTTACTCCCTCAATAAGTATTTTTCAAATGCAAACTTGATGAACGGCACTGATCTATATGCTGAAGATGAGAGAACAAAAAATGCGAGATCAAAACCCTGCCCACCAGTCGCTTACTGTCCAGTTAGAGAAAATTCGTAATGCAAAATTGTATATGAGTAACAGAAGGGGTGTAGTTGAATGAATGTTTTAGATGTTATGGTTCCAAGACAGAAGAGATAATGAATGCGTTATTCACTTAAATGTGAGACTTGAGTACAATCTTGGAGAATAGGGAGGGCGAAGTATGAAAAATGCTTGAGGTTAGATGTGTGCTTTATTCAGTTGACAGTGAGGATTTTCAGCTGTCTGGAGAGGAAGGTTGATACTGGCAAGAAGTAAATTAAGTAGGCAGGAGACATCATGGCTAAAATCTCATGCAGGGTCAAACTTCCTAGGTTTGAATTCTAGATCTATCACTTACTAGCTGATGATTGTACCTCTGAAGTCTCAAAGCATCTTACAGAGCCATTTGGGAGATTTTGTGAGTCCATTTATGTAAGACACTTGGTACACTTCCTGGCACATTAGCATCACTTTGTAAATGTCAGCTACTATCAGTAGAGATGGCGGAGAACCCGATATGAAATAGATTTGAATGCCAAAATATCAGAACTTGACCTTGTAAGTAAAGTGAAAGATATCAGTTTTTTTAAACTTGTTTTTTAGTGGATTTGAGACATGATATTGATGATGTTTCAATAAGATTGATCTGGTGGCATTTGTTATAGAGGATGAGTTGGAGAAAGGAGGCAGGAGGGAGGGAAGGCAGCTGGGAGATTACTGGCATAGTTGGGGTGTGAAGCACCGAAAGTCTGCACAGAGAAATTTTAAAGGGAAAAAAAAAATCACTGGGAAGTTGTTTTTAATAAGCTACAGGATACTGGATCTTAATTATTTGGGGTCATAGGCTTCATAGTCTGACAAAAACTGTGGATCCTTTTCTCACAAATGTACCTATACTGTTGCACACACACATGAAAACCTGCATGCAATTTCAGGGGGTCAAGAAGCTTGCCCTTGGAACCCAGATGTAGGGAATAAAAAAGAGGCAGAGAATGAATGTACTATCATGAAGAAGTACAATAATAATATAATAAACCAAAAACAGTAGTATGATAAAGTGAATGTAATAGATTACATTGCATATTAATATTGCTAGTTTGTATTTATGTTTGCGAACTGATTTATAATTTTAGTTTGCCCCACAGAGTTGGACCTATTTTTATATCTCAACTTGTAATAACTGTATTTTCTTTCATCCTTGATTTTTTCCTAAAAAATACTACTTCATTGAACTGATCTGTCAAATGCAACTTCCACACTCGATTGGTAAGTACAGGATATCATATTCTGCTTCACACTGCCAGGTTTTGAAAAATTGGTGCCTGTTTTGAAAATTGGTGCCTGTGTCTTTTTTATTTAAGTTTCAAAATTATGTAAAAAACATGGCTCAGAATTGTTTTTTTCAGTGTGAAAATTAAAAAGAAATCTGCATTGGGATTTTCCTTTCTCCATTTCTAACACGAATTAAATCTGGAGACTGGAGAGGGAAGTCTATTGCATCAGTCTTATCTTCACTTACCATTGATTACCTTTCTGCCCACTTATTCCTATGTTCCCGTGTCAAAATTAAGCTCACTAAATAATAGCCAATACACCCCAAATTGCAGTTCCCGACAATATTTTCATAAAAGAAGACAAAAAAAGTATAAGAAGAGAATACATCTTTTGTTGTGGATCAGCTAATTCTCAATAGGCACTCCAAATGCCTATCTTTAGGTTCTTTATTTTTCTTTTATGTTTGGAGCAAGTTTATTTATACTTAATTTTGTGGCAAATACCAAAAACAGCTTGCATCTGTATTAAAATTATTCATATATTACACAGGATAGGAATAGAAGTTTTTACTAATAATGTATTCATTTCTTTCTTTCAGATTAATCTGTTAGGAAATCTCAACATTTTATGAATATTTACCAAGCTTTCACCATCAATCCCGAGGATCAACAGTCTAATCCTGCCACTTAAGCCACGTCTAACATAGGACTGGATCTGCTGTTTTGGAAACTAATTGATAAAATTCTATTAAACAGACTAAATTGAGGTGAAAATAGACCTAATGACCGTCGATGTATCAGTTAGGACAAAATTTTTTATCTTTTCATGCATGTTAACCACATGAATATACTTTTAAAGTTGGAGCAATTATCATACAGAACTACTTCTCCAAATTATGCATAAAACACTGGTATTAGAAAAAGAGAATGCTGTATTTGAGAGCTTCAGGAAATCCTATTCTTATCAGTAGAAAGATGTGGATGTACCATGACTCAGAGATATTTTTATATGATGCTAAATGTATTATAATAAAATTAGCTTCTATGATTCGCATTTACTAACAGCTCTGAAAGTTTCCTCACCTTGTATATAGATTCGGATTGGAATACTTTTTGAAAATATTTTTCTTATGTATTTAATTTTTTCAATAATGGTTGATATTTTTGTGCTGAAATGGGCTTAAATATAACTTTAAAAACAATTTAAAATAAGACAGTTTACATTAGAAATAATAACTGAGTTTAAGTTAAACCAAGACTAATTAAAAAAATAAAAGACCAACTTTACTGACTTTGGCCTCGAGCACAGTCAATTTGGCATAATGGAGCCTCGCTGAACTGGAAGCCTGAGAGTTATGCTGTCTGTTGATTACATTCTCTGTCACTCAGAAGGTAATGAGACCATTTTCCATTCTGTAAAATGGGAATTAAAACAACTTCTGCATTTCTTTTTCAGGGTGGTTGTAAGGATCAAATATAATAAAGAGTGAAAACACATTAATCTTAAGTGACACAAAGTTATTTAAAGAATGGATTAGTGCTATCCCAATTATTGACTTTTTTTTCCCTACAATGGTCATTTTCCCTTTTTGGTTTTCATTGATGGTGTCTGTCCTCACTTCCTCTGAATAAAGTTTTGGAATTTTTTTTTTCATAATTGGATAAAATTAGAAAGAATCCTACATCAAGTAGGAAGATGCCTTAGCTGTTATATTGTAAAATTCCAAAGAAAATCATTAGGCACGTGGGCCCATTTAGGGACTTCTGTTTTATAAGGCATGTTGGTGTGTAAGTGTATGAGTAGAACTCCACAAATTATACTTAACATTTACCCTTAAGTAAGCTGATAAATCTGCGTGAAAAGAAGCCCAATTCTCCACTCTTGCTTCCAGCTCTCCTGCTTACAAAGCGAACTGTGTCTGCCAATTCCCGAAAAGCCAAAGGGGGAAGCTCTTTTTTTTATAAGCTACCTTTAACTGGCAACATTTAGTGCACTACACTAATATCCTAACAACATCTTTACAGCAGCCTCAGTCAAGTCCTGCGCATCCCTTAACCTTCAGGCCTGGGAAGAGAACTTGGCTTGCGGCCACCAGGAGGTGGGGAGCTGGGGAGCTGGGGAGCTGGGGAGCTGGGGAGCTGGGAAGTGGGGAGCTGGGGAGTGGGGAGCTGGGAAGAAGGATGGCCCCGGGCTCCACCCAGTATTAGAAACAGGGGCAGGAGGCTGGCGGGTGAAGGGGGACGACACCACCTGGTATCCTTTCTAAGTGATTCCTGGGTTACTCTGACTTTGTTTTAGTCATCACGTGAGCTAATTACAATGCTAATTAACCCTAGTTTACGGGGACTGCTGTGCATTTGTACAGGAGGCTTCTTTGTTTGATCTGCTACATCATAAGCTTACTAGCACGGAGGGATAGCATGTCGTTGAACGTGGAAGAACACACCTTCATCTGTATTAATGAAGAAAACTATTGAAAACCAACAGACTAATTAAGGGTAATGATGAACAATTTTGATCAGCCATTATTTTTTAATATTGAAGTTCGCTCCTGGAAAGAGTAGAATGGGGAAGTTCGTCTTCCAGCTTCTACCCAGAAAGGTAGCAAGAGAGATCCTGTTTCATTTCCATTTCTTCTCCCACAAACTGTTTTAACATATAATTGAATCAATGCCTTTATTTCAAAAGAAAAAAAAAGTAATTATAGAGCTTGTTGGGATCCTGTATGAAGAGAGGACATTATGCCTGCATGAATTCCATCGGTGATCTGAAGAGGAGCAGGCTGCTTGGACCATTACCCATCATTGTCGAACAGCAGAGTAATTAATTGGGCAAATACGTCTAGATCTGGTGAATTCACATGCACAGTAACTGGGCAGCAGCAACACACACTCTTTTACTGTGAATAAAATAGCAATAGTTTTCTGTGTCTTTGTGCTATGTAAAATGTCTTTTTTTTTTCCTCTTGGCTTTATCCATTCCAGATTATTTTGTCCATCTTTATGTACTCATTTGAAAAGAGCTTGTTTATTACAAAGGAAAAAGATCTGTAGATGAGCAAGTTTGAATTCCATGTCTCCGTTTATTTCTAAAGGAATGAATTCGGTTCATTATGATTTCACTAGCTTTTAGAATAATTTAATATTTTCACTAAAATGGGTTAAATGAGCATGAGGAAATAGTTGTAAATAAAACTACTTTCAGGAAGGGGCGTGCATCCAAAATAATTACTAATGCCTTTTAATTACTATACAATATTAACGCAAAAATTTAACTGTTTATTTAAATGTCATCCACAGAGGTAGAAAATAAGGCACAGCATTTGTCCTGGAGAAACTGATGAAGAATATTTCATCACCAGCCTCTTATAAGACTCCTCTGTAAAGCATAGACAATAAAAAAAAAATCTAACACTGTTTATTTGAACATCAAAAAAGCAGACAAGTATTTAGAAGAAAAATATATGATTGTTTTAATGCAAATCATCTCTGACAGCTAAGTCCAAATGTAATAAGAAAGCTTAGGTTTTGACTTAAAATTAAGTCAATTTTTCAGCATCTCTACTTCTGAAGAGGTTAAATGATGATTTCCTTTTTTCCTGATCATATTTTAATCCAGATAACAGAGGACTTGCACTCCTAATTCAGACTTTCTGGTAAAGCTCAGCTTGTCACAATGTATAGCTTTCTTTCCTTTGATAAGGTCAGTTTGCCAAAAAGAACAAAGTGCATATGAGTAATACATTACTCAACCACTTGTATACATACATCTATTTTTCTTACCAGGTCTCACTATTCAAAAAGGTACAGACATGGCACCATGATAAAAAGGGTCATTTAAAAGACTTCGCAGAGGCTCTGTACTGTGAAGGATTGAATTTTCACTTGAATGCCTACATTTTCACATCTTTTTCTTTGCAGAAATATTCCTTTTGAATGGCAGACTGCAATTGGGTAGGTTTTTTTTTTAAGTCACTGACCAGGAATATGAAAAATATTAGAAGGCATTTGTCCCAATGGTAGAACACAGTTCACTACCAGGTACCTGGTGGTTACTAAGAAAGTTATACAACTTTGTCTCCAGATTGAAGAGCTCCTTTGGATAAAAGCCTTAAGTTCAGTCAAGGTGGAAGGAACACTAAGGTCTGCCACTTCTAAATGACAGACAATTTGAATAACTTGCAAAATCATTAGCCCCAAAGCCATCTACCTAGTAATTTTTCATAATCACATTCAATGTGTATTCTTAGGAACACACAAGCAGACTCCAGTTTATCTTTTTACCTACTCCAACATTTGATCACAACGTTTTGAGAAATATGCTCATGACTAATTTTTAAAAACTCTAATTTTTCTTTAGTGGTTATATATTTCTCAAATATACTTAAAGGGGTGCAGAAGAGAAAGAAGTCTATTAAATACATTAAAAATCTTAAATCTTGATTATTGGGTTCCGTAAGGAGTTAGTGTAAATTCAGTTCAGATGAATGCAACAAATATTTCTTCATCTCCTACTATCAGTATGGTATTGTGCTAGGATTACCGGGAGATACAAAAATGAATAAAGTATCTTCTCTACTCTTAAGAATTCTAGAATCTATATATATATAAAAAAGTAAAGTGTACAACCATAATAAAAGCTAGAATATGATGAATAAGAACAGAAAGTCACAAAATTCTTTCAGAATATAGCAATGAGATTTTTTCTGGCTGAATCAAGGAAGACATCATAGGGGACAGTGCACTTAAACATATTCAATTGGACTGCAGTGGAGAAGAGCAGGAATAGCCTGAATAGAATTGCTACATTCTGGAAAGGAAAATGGCAAGAGAAAAAGCATCAAGTTGGAAAAAATGCAGGCATTTTGGTGTGACATGGAGCGCAGTATAAGCTGGACTAGGTGCAATATAAGTTGTTGAGGAGGAGTGGTGAAAATCAAATGTGAACGACTATGTGGACACTTGATGACATTACTGAAGCGTTTGGTTGTGATTCTACAGGCAATTGTAAGCTTTAGAGCAAGAGAGAGTCTAACAGAACTTTGATTTGTGTAGCCTGCAAAATATTGTTTCCTTCTTCTCATGTATAATTTATCTGTTTTTCTTTTTACTGCTAATGATTTTTCTTGAGCTTTAATTCTATTCTTTTCCCTCTCCTGTTGAAACTAAACCAGAGGACTAGAGATGTCACAGGCAATATATCCCCCACACAAGTATTCATGTCCAAACTAAATTGTTAAGAAACTTCACAGTAACAGTAATGATTTTATGACTCTAAGTCTAGTGGAAATTGCGTATTGTTATTTTATAAAAATACTTAGAATTACTTGAGTTATCTGGAATCAGAAACAATTTTACATTTCTTTGAAAGTGGAACAAGGATATCTTGTTCATATTGTATAACAAAACCAGAGATTTCTTGGGCTTTTAAGAAATAAACTTGCAGGCCTACCTAAAGCATGGACATTTTATTTCTAAATGTTGACATGTGGAAAAGTTATCAGAAGTAAATTACATTGAAGAGTCTGTGTACAATGACATATAACTCAAATAAAACGTTCAATTTCCACCCACTGCCATCCAATTCTCTCAATAACGTGCTTATTGTAACAGAAAAGGCACCAATATTTTACAAATTTGAGCTTTGATTAGTGAAGACAGAGATAAATTATCCCTTTAAAGTTTTATATAAAATTAAAATAATTTTCTCTTAGCTATAGAAAATAAGGGAAATTCTGTGGTTTATTTTTTTAATTGAAAGGTTCTTGGAATAGGGGAGCAGAAATGGCAGCAAGAGCGAATTTCAACTCAGTGCATTTTTTAAGTAAAATAGGTTACTCTATATAAGATTAATAGAATTTGAAAGTGGACTCCAGCTTTTCTGATGGCCTAACAGATCAATTGTTTGTAGTGTACAGTACATAGGTGAATGACAGATCAGACACGTTCTGTTCATTTTGATGTCACGTGTTTTTAATCCAATAAATTGCCACATATTTAGCCCTATGACAGCTGAAGCAAACAATCTGACACTGAAATAATTGAATCAGTGGCCCCACATTCATACTCAATATTTGGAGTGGGAAGACAAGTGGTAGAAGTGGAAAGACAAAGCTCATGAGGCAATTGGATGGAAAAGGAAATCCTGCTCTTTTGTTTAAGAATAGAAATGGTTTCATATATAAGCTTGAAAGTATGATATTAGTCTGCAACTTCAAAACTAAGAAATCATTATTTTTTAACCTGAGAATAATGGCATTAATTCAGACATTATGTCTTGGCTTGAGATTGTGGACTTCAACATGCAAAATTTTATTTACCCTTATACTGAAAATAGCTACAACTAAAAATGTTATTTAGAAAGAAAAAATAATCATGATCCCTGTGAAGGCACTATAATGACAGACACTGTGACCAACAAAAAGGCAGGATGACGGATATTTTTCAGTCACATGATATATATTAACCAGACTTAATGTAACATTCCTAAATCTGGGCACCTACATTCAGTTATAAACTTATTTTGCTTTCACAGAAATGTAGTTCAACTAGGAATTTCTATATCTATTTAAGTCTCCAGAACAAACATCTGATGGGGATGAAAATACCTAGTTCATAGTCATTTTTCCTAGAAGCTCTATGAATTTTTCTAATTCTTGATGCATCTAACCCTCTGGAATATTTGCTCTCTTATCCCAGAGAACTACATTATCCATATTATATTCTCCTGCTAGATGCATTATCAACATATTTCATTCTTGCCATGAACAATCTTCTGAGTTGCTTCCTCCAAATTGTTTTTGCAAGATTCACACTTCCCACCCCTTTCTGGTTCTCATTCTTTCTATCCTTTTCCCTTTCCTTCTGCCTCTATGAGCGGATTGTTCTTTGCCCATTGTTTTAATTCTGCCAGGGAAAACCACAGGAATCATTACTTTCTGGTAAGTGGCAAGAAAGGAAGCGAGAGGAGGTGGGTGTAGCTAAGTAGGAAAGGCTGCTCTAAACTCACTGGAAGGAAGGGTAAAGTTGGAATTCCAGTCTGTTAATACACTTATCTCTTTCATGTTGGCTTATAGTATGTTTTCCCCACTGCCTCTTAGTCAATCACAGCATCACCAATAGCCAGATGTTTACAAAGAATAATTCAGAAACCTTCTGCCCTCTGATTATATTTGATTAGGTATGGGTTTACCTGGTAAAATGATCTCCAAGTTCCTGCCTTCTAAACTAGTTCCAAAACATATGGTCTGGCCTATGCAAATGAGATAAATAAACCAACAATTATTTATTGAGTAGCTGTTATGAATAATATCCTCTGCTTGAAAGTGAAATATATGTCAGAATCCTGCAGCTGTTGCGTAGGGGTCAGAGGCAAGGATCTGTAGTCAGATGACCTGAGTTTGAGATCCAGTTAGCGCTTACTGGCTCTAACTTGGAGAAAAACACTTAATCTCACTAAACCCTATATTCCTCTTTTGTAAAATAAAAACAACAAAACTGTCTATAACATGAGATTCTTGAGAGATTTAAAGATAATCTATTGAAAACAATTTTTAAATAGATAGTAGACTACTGAACAAACACAAAGAAATGTAGCAGGGATCTCCTGGTTCAGAAGGCCTGAATTTGGGCATGAGCTGGATGTAGATAAAGAATTGCCTTGAGGAAGCCCCAGTCCCTAAAGAATAAGGGACACACACACACACACACACACACGCACAAACACACGTGTTCCCTCTAGAGCAGGGGTCCCAACACACCAGCCTGTGGCCTGTTAGGAACTGGGCTGCACAGCAGAAGGTGAGTGGCTTTTGAGTAAGCATTATTACTTGAGCTCTGCCTCTTGTCAGATGAGCAGTGGCATTAGATTCTCATAGGAGCCTGAACCCTATTATGAACTGCTCAGGAGAAGGATCTAGGTTGTGGACTCCTTATGAGAATTTAACTAATGCCTGGTGATCTGATGTGGAACAGTTTCATCTTGAAACCACTGCCCACCACACATACCACAAAACCAGTCCCTGGTGCCAAAAAGGTTGAGGATCGCTGCTGTGGAGGTAGCAGGAGTTTGTCAAGATCTCCTGACTGGGTTATAGGAATAAGATAAGAAATGTGAAGTGTGAGAAAGATTTCATCTGCTAGTAGAAGTTTCAAGTACCATACTTGGGAGCCACCAAAGGAAGCTTTTCTTCACTCTCAATGGAGAGTGGAGAAAAAGGAAAAAGTAGCAACAACATCAATAGCCCTGCCACTGGCTGTCACTCTGTGATGCCACAGAAAGTTAATATTTGTGGGGTAGCTGTGTGCCCAGAACTTGAAAACGTAAGGTGACCAAAGTGACAGCATCACTGAAAGAAAGAAAAACCGACTAGAAGTAGCAAGCTCCATAGCAGCTACCTAAAGAAAAAAGGGACTCGGAAGAGTTTCGGCAATTACTCTGATAAGGCTCAGGTCCATAAAGTCAGTTTTATGGTTGGCGTTCTGACTCGTAATCCTTGATTTTACCCCTTTGGTTATAGAAAGCACCTGATACATAAACATACAAAATTTCTAAGCTGAATTACAACTTTCTTTATAGGATGTTTAATATGATTGAGATGAAGAGCATTCTAGTGTATTACCTCCACTCTCAAGAATTTTGATTAAATTCAATTTTGGCAGCATAATGAATAGAATAATGTGTGCTCTATTCTTACTGATATGCTTATTTCCCTTCACAGATTCTGCAAAAACTGCCTAGTCTTTGTCTTTCTGTGCCTTAGATGTTGTCAAATTTCCAGAGATCCAAAGATAATCCACACCTAGTACTTTGGTTTGGAAAAACCCATCCTCTTAGAAATGGTGGGGCTATATTTATCAACAGGGAGAAGACCCATTTCCCACCTCCAAGGATTAGGAGAGCTAATTGGAGAAGTAAGAAAGGTTTAGAGAGATTTAGTTTTTTGGAGATAGCAGAAGGGAGGAACTAGCATCCTGCCAGTTCTGCAGACGAAAGGACCAGGGCTTTGGTTCCATGCAACATCATAGAGAAGTGGCTAGACTTTAGGTAGAAGCACTTATGGTAAGACCTGGAGAGGGTGGACAATGCCTTAAGTCTTCAATTTGGAACAATGGAGCCACCTGTGACCTTGCTGTCTCAGGCAATGAATCTATTAGGGTAGACAATATGGACTGGACACCAGAGGTTGCCCCCTAGAACAACCTGGAATGTGTAGGACCCAGAATTCTTACATGACCTAAGGAGTAGATTCTCAAATTATCTCTAATGTCACTATTAGAAACATTTTCTCTGCATTCAATTAAGAAGGAACTTGAAGCAGTTTTATCTGCTTTAGAAAAATAAATTTTTTTAATATGATGATCCTTAAACTCCATACATTGTAAAAGAGAATTTACATTTACTATGTCATGAAGGGTTTCAATAGTGACTCCATAATAGACACTGACTTATATTTTTAGATACCTCAGTAAGATAGGTGTTACTATAATGATGTTACAGATACGGAGAATTAAACTCAAGGAGATGTCATTTATCTTGCTCCATGTTTCATAACTCATAAATTATGAAGTCTTAATTTAAACTCTGGCCTCAAGCTGCAAAATCAAGTTTCTGTTATTAACTGTGCTGCTATTAGAAATGGGCCAAAAGAGAAGCTCTTCATTCATTCACTCAGTGTATATTTACTGGGGACCCACTATGGGTCAGGGACTCTTCTGAAGCTGAGGAAACAGAAGCAAACAAACCTGGCCCTCATGCGTCTTACATTTTAGTAGTGGTGTAGGGAGAAGGAAACAGTAACAAAAGATAAGTATATGTCCTCTGTTGATATGTGATAGGAATAAAAATAAAGAATAAAGCAGCGGAAGGGGGTGGAAGGTGATAAGGTGTTGTTTTATAAATGATAATCAGGAAACATACCCTTGATGAAACAACATTTAAACAAAAATGTGAAGTCAATTGATGGAGGGCACCCTGCAGATACAGGAGGAGAAGCTTTCTGGGCAGAAGAAATCACAAGTACAGAGGTCCTGATAGAAGGTGTTGTGGGTGTTGGAAGAATAGAAAGGAACCAGAGTGGCTAAAGAGGAGGTAGAGAAACACAGAGAGGGTAGCTGGTAAAGTGGAGGTGTGGTGGAGATCAAATTAGATGAGGCTTCCCAGGGGTAGTGAGGGTCTCAGATAAGCTTGGAAACCAGCTCCTCCATCTTGGCTGGTAGGTTTCAGAGATTGCAAAGGTTGCAATGTATTTTTATATTTACTTTGTAGGTATCATTTGTAAGTTATATTTTCTGTTGAAAAGCCAAGTAAGATCACTTACAGTAATTTTTTTATTTGTTTTCATATAAAATCAATGGTCCTTCCAATCCAGTGTTTACTCCCTGTGAGGGGCACATCTTGCAGGGAGCACAATTTTCATTCATGATAACTAAGCTCATATGACTGGGGATGAATAGTAAACATGTTGAAATATGACATTCAATAATACAAAGCCAGGAGCAGATGATTTGGCCTTTTCATTTGAAACTTGAAACTCCTGCGATTTCTAAAAATAAATCTTATTTTGTTCTCTGTTAGTGATTGTCCTTAAATTTTGCCTCTGCCTCAATTCACTATGCTTTATGAGGGCAGAGTAAATTTTCCAATGGGGTGAAAAAGATTTAAATAATATTTCATTCTGGTAGTTTGGTCACATAATATTAATTAGGAAAATGACAAATAGAAAAGTTAATTTCAATTTTACATGACCCACTGTGTGTGTCAGCTTCCAGTTCATCCAACTTGTGTCATTTACTTCTCCAACAGATCAGGTACTCCATGTGGGGATGCCATCTGAATAGAAATTAAATGATCTATTCTCCCACAAGTGCCTGAGGAATTGCAGAGGTAACTTTCATTAACCTTGATGGATCTTAGACATATAAAGCCCATGAATGTCAATGGGAGACTAGACTCCATTGAGCTTCTCCTACTTTCTTTAATAGTGTATATTTAACCAAAGAATGACAATAAAACATTTATCGTCAGAGATTTAAACAGCAGTATTCTAAAGTTTTGAATTGGATCAACAAATGAATGGTTAAAAAATGTCAAAAATGAATGAAGCCAGAAGCCATCATTCTCAGAAAGCTAACACAGGAACAGAAAACCAAACACCGGCTGGATGCACTGGCTCATACCTGTAATCCCAGCACTTTGGGAGGCCAAGGTGGGTGAATCACGAAGTCAGGAGTTTGAAATCAACCTGGCCAACATGGTGAAACCTCGTCTCTACTAAAAATACAAAAAAAAAAAAAAAAAAAAAAG
>NW_022436941.1:52440799-52581244 GCF_009761245.1 Sapajus apella
AAAAAAAAAAAAAAAAAAAAAGCTGGGCATGGTGGCAGGCACCTGTAATCCCAGCTGCTCAAAAGGTTTAAACAGGAGAATTGCTTGAACCCAGGGAGCAGAGGTTGCAGTAAGCCAATATCGTGCCACTGCACTCCAGCCTGGGTGACAGAGCAACACTTCGTCTGGGACTGTTGGGGGTTGGGAGTCAAGGGGAGGGAGAGCATAAGGATAAATATCTAATGTATGTGGGGCTTAAACCTAGATGACGGGTTGGTAGGTACAGCAAACCACCGTGGCACATGTAACAAACCTGCACATTCTGCACATGTATCCCAGAACTTAAAGTAAAATAAAAAATAAAAAACAAAGTGTCAAAGATGATTGCTACAGACATCTTAAAAATAATTAGTTGGTTAAAAAACTCTCAACACAGAAAATACTACTGTCATTCCTTCTTCTAATTTATAAGCACTAAGGTAAATTCCATTTAGAGAAATAAATAATTTGTGCCAACATCTGTCACGTGCCCCTAATATGAGTAAAGCCCCCAAATTTTGTTTTCCAACACACCATCACTGTGTCTGCAAGTAGCCACAAGGCTCTGTACTTCACGTCATTTTTGAGCTCTCTCTTTATTGGCCTGTTAGAAGTTTTAAAACTATGCTCATTTCAGCACCCATAAGGTAAATACTAAATATATTAAGAAAAAGGACAGTGCCTCTTGCTCTTTCACTCACTTATCCCCTCACTCACTCACTCATCAAGCACAATAGCTCATTGACCCTATTGACAGGAGTGGCCACTGAGGATTGCTGAATTTTGCAAATTAACTTGTGTCCCCTGTGAGCTATACAGCAATTTACACTTAATAGAAATTATAAAGAAGTCTTGCACCAAAATGTGTCAGAGTGGCAATGGGTTAATAAGAAATGTGAACTTTTATTTCACAGAGGAGGAGGCTGAAAGCCTCACTCCAACAGGAAGGGATTCATGAGGGAGTGTAGGGAATGCAGTGAGGGAATTCTGAAAAGGAGAGAGCAAAAAGGGAAGCCTTTAAAGCGGCCAAAGGCAGCATTGACATCATTGTCCAGGCAGTGACTTTAGTTCCGAGCAGGTGAATTTTTTAGAAAAACCAAATCAGTCAATTTAATTGCTGATGTGTTTGTCCTCTCTGGTGGTGAGAAGAAAAGTGAGACAAATAGAGAGCAGAGTAGACAAAAAAAAAAGTCAGCTGCTGCCAGTTCTTCTGGCAGAGTGTTGTGGTTTATAAATGCAACGCCTGTATGTGAATGTGTGTTGATGTGTGTGTGCACACATGTTTGTGTGGCTAGGTGAGTGAGGAGGAAAGGAGGCAAAAAGAGGTTCTTACCACGTGGCAAGCCTGATAATTTAATGACATACGAGATTTCAGTTTTTCTGAGGTTCATAGTCTTAACTTTAACTTAGTGATCCTTGCTCAGAAAGCAAGTTAGATATCCAAGAAAGTTAAATTGTCTTAAGATTATGATGTCTTACTTTTGAAGTGGCATTTCTGTGTGTAAGTGTTATGTCATTGATTGTTGGCAGAGTTCTTTTAAACACAGATCCAAACACACACAGACCTACAAATGCATGGAAGATTATTGGTTCTATTCCATTCATATTGTATATTAGCAGTGGGAAATATTCAGAGACCAAGGGTTTCCAAAAATCATGGTGATTATTCTCCTGGGGCTATTCCCGCTTCCTTTCCTTCTCATTTCCTTGTAACTCATAAGGAGGAAGGGACTAAAGCTGACTAGTTAATCCACTGAGAAGCAAAGATGATAGCTCAAACACTTGGCTACTTAATCATTTGTTCCCAAGATCCTTCAAGAACAATAAGAAGTCTTGGCAATTGCTTACAATTACAGCCCTTTTAAAATAAACTGATATCAATAATGATTTTTTTATACCAACAAAGATATAACCATTAATAACTTATTATAAGTAAGGTTTGTTAAACCAGTGCTGGTTTATTCAAAATGACACGTAATTCAAAGTCACCGGTGGTCCTTAACTGATTAGACGTTGTGCATTCTTTAACAAAACACCGAATAATGGGGAAGAATTTAACCTCCAGTCAATTAATTAATGTTGTTGAATTCTGGTTGTTGCTTGTTGAATTAATAAGAGTTTGCTGTAATCAGCCATAGCCTTACCTTTGGACTTGCAAGGATGCCAGAGATGCAGTCTGGTGACCTTGAATAGGTGACAGGTTTCTAGGGACTTTCCTCTGCCACCCATCTTCTCCTTCTATTCAATTTTGTTATTTTCTGACAGAGCAGCTCGATGGAGATACAGCATTGTTCAGCAGGTGGATAAGAGCACAGATATTGGAGCCAAACTGTCTGGAGCTGCAATCCCAGCCCAATTACTTTCTAGCTAGGAGAACTTAAGCAAGTTACTTAATCATTCAGTGCTGCAGCATACTCACCTACAAAATGGAGATGTTAACAATGATTCATGACTCATATGGTTGTTTTGAAGATTAAATAAGTTAGTAGTTATAAGGTAATCAGAGAGGTACCTGGCATACAGAAAACTCCATAGTAGTATTTATAATAAATAAATATTATCAGCAAACACTAATACAAGCAGGAAATTATAAATAACTTGGATGACCATAACCATCACTTTATCAAGAAACAGCAGCAGTCAGAGAGGAGAAAGTCCAAGTTTTGCTGCTCTCACTTTCGTCCACTCAATTCCTATCTCACTTTAGTCCACATTCATTGAGACTCAGTTATGCTCAAAAAGGGCTCTTTTCCTGCCTTTCTCCAGTCAAGAAAAAAAAAAGCTTTTGTTGATCTTAACGAAGTATCTCTTCTATTAACACCGAAATTGCAATTTCAGAAGATTTATATAGACAAATGTCTTACCATGGTATCATTTGAAAAACCACTCATGCCAAAATTTCCATATCCTCTAACAATAAGTAAGTTCCATGTATGTCTGACCTGTCTCAACAAGGAATTGAGCTCCTTGAGAACATGGTCAGTTGTCTACTTCTTCAAAATGAACCAACATGAAGAAACCATAAATAAATAGAAAGACAGCCTGTGTTCATGGACTGGAAAAATTAACATCCTGAAAATGTTGAGGAGATTGATCCAAGATGGCTGTTTAGGAATAGCTCAGGATTGCAGCTCCCAGTGAAAGTGCATAGTGTGAGTGGACACCACATTTTTATTGCCCACAGGCTAGGAAATTCCCAGGCGAAGAAGCTCCACAGGTCGCCAGTGCGGCTATTTCCACCAGTGTGGCCGTGTTGGCCGGCGTGGCTGCTTTGCCCCGCTTGGCTGTTTTGTCAGTGCCCCGGCGCAGCAGTTCTCCATACAAAATACACTGGTCCGGGTGCCCTTTTGGCTGGCAATTGGAGCCACAGGAAGTTGCCCATTTGTCTGTTTAAAAAGGGGACTGAACAGGGAACCAGGACAGTAGATTCCAGGGCAAAAAAAAGTGCCATGAATCTCAGTGTCGCTGTTTAAGCCAGCACAGTGAGTCACCGCACGGGAAAACACACAGATCCCGGCGCCTCTTCAACAGGCGACTGGAGCACCAACTGGAAAAAAAAAAAAAAAAAAAAAGGCTCTGAGGCAGGGAGCCAGGCCATCAGGCTTGGCTGGTCCCACCCCCACAAAAGAACAGCAATCAGAAACTCTCTGGATTGAGAGTTTCACAGCAAGTGCAGCTGAACCCAGGATGGTTCAGCTCTATGGGGGAGGGGCATCCGCCATTACCGAGGCACTTCAATGCTACGGAGGTAGTCAGCCAATGCTGAGGCAACCCGCCGTTGCTGAGGCAGCCTGCCTTTGCCAAGGCAACCCGCATTACAGAGAGGGTCCACCAATACAGAGGTGGGCCACCATTGCCAAGGCAGTTCTAACGACACCCATATACACAGGACTGCAGGGAAGCTCACTCAGCGGAGCCCACAGCAGCTCAGCAAAGCCTCTACAGGCAGACAGTGACAAGGCTGCCTCCGTGCTGGGCAGGGCAGCTCTGAAGGAAAAAAAAAGGCAGCAGCACAACGGAAACACATAAATAAAGCCCTAAATCCCTGGGACAGAGCATCTGGGAACAAAAAGCAGTTTATGAGTTCTGCAGTAGCAGACCTAAACATACCTGCCCAGCAGCTCTGAATGAACAATGGAGCTCACAGCTTGCCATTTGAGCTCCTATAAAGAACAAGCTGTCTCCTCAAGCAGCTCCCTGACCCCTGTATATCCAAAGAGCCACCTTATAAAGGATAGATCAGAATGACATTTGGCGGGTATCCTTCTGGGACAAAGACAGCAGAAGGAGAAAACTGGTAGCAACACTTACTGTTCTGCAGCCGCTGCAGGTGATCCCCATGCAAGCAGGGCCTAGAGTGGACCTCAGCAAACCTACAGCAGAAGGGCTAGACTGTTAGAAGGAAAACTAAGAAACAGAAATAACCTCATCATCAACAAACAGAACGTCCACTCAGAGACCCAATCTGGAAGTCAGCAACTACAAAGACGACAGGTGGATAAATCCATAAAGATGGGAAGAAACCAGTGTAAAAAGGATGAAAACACCCGAAACCAGAACATGTCTCCTCCTACAAGGGATCACAACTCCTCACCAGCAAGGGAACAAGGTTGGATGGAGAACAAATGTGATGAAATGACAGAATCAGACTTCAGGAGGTGGGTAGTAAGGAACTTCTGTGAACTAAAAGAACATGTTCTAACCCAATGCAAAGAAACTAAGAACATTGAAAAAAGATTTGACGAAATGCTAACGAGAATGGACAAAATAGAAAGGAACATAAGTGAACTGATGGAGCTGAAAAACACAACACGAGAACTTCGTGAAGCATGCACAAGTTTCAACAGCCGAATTGACCAAGCAGAAGAAAGGATATCAGAGGTCGAAGATCAACTCAATGAAATAAAACGAGAAGGCAAGACCAGAGAAAAAAGGGTAAAAAGGAATGAACAAAATCTCCAAGAAATGTGGGACTATGTGAAAAGACCTAATCTACGTTTGATAGGTGTACCTGAATGCAACGAAGAGAATGAATCCAAGCTGGAAAATACTCTTCAGGATATTATCCAGGAAAACTTCCTCAACCTAGCAAGGCAGGAAAACATTCAAGTCCAGGAAATGCAGAGAACACCACAAAGATATTCGTCAAGAAGAGCAACCCCAAGGCACATAATCGTCAGATTCCCCAGGGTTGAAATGAAGGAGAAAATACTAAGGGCAGTCAGAGAGAAAGGTCGGGTTACCCACAAAGGGAAGCCCATCAGACTCACAGCAGATCTCTCAGCAGAAACCCTACAAGCCAGAAGAGAGTGGGGGCCAATATTCAACATCCTTAAAGAAAAGAACTTTCAACCCAGAATCTCCTATCCAGCCAAATGAAATGAAGGCAGAAATAAAGATGTTCTTCGAAACCAATGAGAATGAAGACACAACATACCAGAATCTCTGGAACACATTTAAAGCAGTCTCTAGAGGAAAATATATAGCAATAAGTGCCCACATGAGAAGAAAGGAGAGATCTAAAATTGACACCCTATCATCAAAACTGAAAGAGCTAGAGAAGCAAGATCAAAAAAAACTCAGAACCTAGCAGAAGACAAGAAATAGCTAAGATCAGAGCAGAACTGAAGGAGATAGAGACACAAAAACTCTTCAAAAAATCAATAAATCCAGGAGCTGGTTTTTTGAAAAGATCAACAAAATAGACAGACCACTAGCCAGATTAATAAAAAAGAAAAGAGAGAATAACCAAATTGATGCAATAAAAAATGATCAAGGGGATATCACCACAGATTCCACAGAAATTCAAACCATAATCAGAGATTATTACAAACAACTCTATGCACATAAACCAGTAAACCTGGAAGAAATGGATAAATTCCTGGACACTTGCATACTCCCAAGCCTAAAGCAGGAAGAAGCCGAGACCCTGAACAGACCCATAACAAGGTCTGAAGTTGAGGCAGCAATTAAGAGCTTACCACCCAAAAAAAGCCCAGGTCCAGACAGGTTCACAGCCGAATTCTACCAGACATACAAAAAGGAGCTGGTACCATTCCTTCTGAAACTATTCCAAACAATACAAAAAGAGGAAATTCTTCCCAAATAATTTTATGAGACCAACATCATCCTGATACCAAAACCCGCAGAGACTCAACAAGAAATGAAAACTTCAGGCCAATATCCACGATGAACATAGACGCAAAAATCTTCAATAAAATACTGGCAAACCGATTGCAACAGCACATCAAAAAGCTTATCCACCATGATCAAGTAGGCTTCATCCCGGGGATGCAAGGCTGGTTCAACATATGCAAGTCTATAAACGTAATTCACCACATATACAGAACCAAAGACAAAAACCACATGATTATCTCAACTGATGCAGAGAAGGCCTTTGACAAAATTCCACAGCCCTTTATGCTAAAAACCCTCAATAAGCTAGGTATTGATGGAACATATCTCAAAATAATAAAAACTATTTATGACAAACCAACAGCCAATATCATACTGAATGGGCAAAAACTGGAAGCATTGCCCTTGAAATCTGGCACTAGACAAGGATGCCCTCTCTCACCACTCCTATTCAATATAGTACTGGAAGTTCTAGCCAGAGCAATCTGGCAAGAAAAAGAAATAAAGGGTATTCAAATGGGAAAGGAGGAAGTCAAATTGTCTCTATTTGCAGACGACATGATTGTATATCTAGAAGACCCCATCATCTCAGCCCCAAATCTCCTGAAACTGATAAGCAAGTTCAGCAAAGTCTCAGGATACGAAATCAATGTGCGAAAATCACATGCATTTCTATACACCAATAACAGACTTAAAGAGAGCCAAATCAAGAATGAACTGCCATTCACAATTGCCACAAAGAGAATTAAATACCTAGGAATACAACTAACAAGGAATGTAAAGGACCTCTTCAAGGAAAACTACAAGCCACTGCTCAATGAAATCAGAGAGGACACAAACAGATGGAGAAACATTCCATGTTCATGGTTAGGAAGAATCAATATCGTGAAAATGGATACTGCCCAAAGTAATTTACAGATTCAATGCTAACCCCATCAAGCTACCAATGACCCTCTTCGCAGAACTGGAAAAAATCACCTTAAACTTCATATGGAACCAAAAGAGAGCCCGCATAGCTAAGTCAATTCTAAGAAAAAAGAACAAAGCGGGAGGCATCACACTACCGGACTTCAAACTATACTACAAGTCTACAGTAATCAAAACAGCATGGTACTGGTACCAAAACAGAGATATAGACCAATGGAACAGAACAGAGGTCTCCGAGGCAACACAACATATCTACAACCATCTGATCTTTGACAAACCAGACAAAAACAAGCAATGGGGAAAGGATTCCCTGTTCAATAAATGGTGTTGGGAAAGCTGGCTAGCCATGCGCAGAAAGCAGAAACTGGACCCCTTCCTGACACCTTACTAAAATTAACTCCAGATGGATTAAAGGCTTAAACATAAGACCTAACACCATAAAAACCCCAGAAGAAAATCTAGGCAAAATCATTCAGGACATAGTTGTAGACAAGGACTTCATGACCAAAACACCAAAAGCATTGACAACAAAAGCCAAAATAGACAAATGGGACCTAATCAAACTCCACAGCTTCTGCACAGCAAAAGAAACAGTCATTAGATTGAATTGGCAACCAACAGAATGGGAAAAAATTTTTGCAGTTTACCCATCTGACAAAGGGCTGATATCCAGAATTTACAAAGAACTAAAACAGATTTACAAGAAAAAACAAACAAGCCCATTAAAAAGTGGGCAAAGGATATGAACAGACACTTTACAAAAGAATACATACATGAGACCAACAAACATATGAAAAAATGCTCATCATCACTGGTCATCAGAGAAATGCAAATCAAAACTATATTGAGATACCATCTCATGCCAGTTAGAATGGCAATCATTAAAAAATCTAGGGACAACAGATGCTGGAGAGGATGTGGAGAAATAGGAACACTTTTACACTGTTGGTGGGAGTGTAAATTAGTTCAACCATTGTGGAAGACAGTGTGGCGATTCCTCAAGGACCTAGAAATAGAAATTCCATTTGACCCAGCAATCCTGTTACTGGGTATATATCCAAAGGATAATAAATCGTTCTACTATAAGGACACATGAACACGAATGTTCATTGCAGCATGGTTTACAATAGCAAAGACCTGGAACCAACCCAAATGCCCATTGATGATAGACTAGACAGGGAAAATGAGGCACATATACACCATGGAATATTATGCAGCCATCAAAAACGATGAGTTTGTGTCTTTTGTAGGGACATGGATGAGCCTGGAAACCATCATTCTCAGCAAACTGACAGAAAAGCAGAAGATAAAACACTGCATGTTCTCACTCATAGGTGGGTGTTGAACAATGAGAACACATGGACACAGGGAGGGAAGCACTACACACTGGGGTCCGTTGGGGGGAAATAGGGGAGTGACCGTGGGGGGTGAGGAGTTAGGGAGAGATAGCAAGGGGAGAGATGCCAGATGTAGGTGATGGGGAGGAAGGCAGCAAATCACACTGCTACGTGTGTACCTATGCAACAATCTTGCATGTTCTTCACATGTACCCCAAAACCTAAAATGCAATAAAATGTATTAAAAAAAAAAAAGAAAATGCCTGTATTATTAAAGTGATCTACAGATTCAGTGCAATCCCTGTCAAAATTCTAATGTCATTTTTTTCACAGATATGAAAAAAAGCAATGCTTACATTTTTGTGTGATCACAAAAAACCCCAAATAGCCAAAAACAATCTTGAGCAAAAAAAACAAAACTGGAGGTGTCATAGGTCCTGATTTCAAAACATATTATAAAGAGATTATAATCAAAACAGCATTGTACTAGAATATAAACAGATATACAGACCAATAGAACAGGATAGAAAACCCATAAATAAATGCATGCATTAATAGTAAACAGATTTTCGACAAAAGTGCCAAAAACACACAGTGGGGAAAGGACAGTCTCTTCAATAAATAGTGTTAGGAATCTGGGTATACACATGCAGAGGAATGAAAATAAACTCTTATCTTACACCACATTCAAAAATCAACTCAAAATGGACTGAAGACCTGAAATTTTACAACTACTAATAAGAAAATATAGGAGAAAAGCTTCACAACATTGGCTTAGACGTTATTTTTTGAATATGATCTTTTCTTAAAATTTATTGTTTCATTGACAAAAATAAAAATTATATATATTTATGATGTACAACATATTTTGATATTATGGAATGGCTGAATCAAGTACTTTATATATGTGTTACCTCATATATTTAACATTTTTTTTTTATGGTAAGAACATTTAACATCTGGTCTTATCAATATATTGTATCTTTTCAAGTATCATATATTTATTTTAATATTAATTTTTGTGGGTACATAGTATATGTATATATATATGGGTTCTATTTTGATACAGGCATTCAATTGCATAATAGTCATATTAGGGTAAATGGAGGATTCATCACCTCATGCGTTTCTTGTTTGTATTATAAATGCTTCAATTATACTCTTATTTTTAAATGTACAATTAAATTAGTTTTTACTAGAGTCACCTGTTGTGCTAGCAAATACTATGTCTTATTCATTCTTTTACTATTTTTTGTGGCCTATTCTAAGTTTTTTTGTTGTTATAAGCAACAAAAGCAAAAATAGATAAATGGGATTGCTTTGGACAAAAATGTTTCTAAATAGCAAAGGCAATAGCCAACAGAGTAAAGATACAACCCACAGAATGGGAGGGAATATTTGCAAACCATCCATCTAATAAGGGGTCAATATCCAAAATATGTAAAAAACTCAAACAACTCAATAGAGGGAAAACAAATAATCTAATTAAAAATGTGCAAAGGCCCTGAACAGACATTTCTCAAAAGAAGACATATAAATGCAAATAGATACACTTAAAAATGCTCAGTATCACTAATCAGGGAAATATAAAGTAAAACCACAATGAGATAACTTCACTCTTGTTAGGATGGCTTTTATTTAAAAGTGTTGGAGAGGATCCAGAAAAAATGCAATCCTTATACATTATTGGCAGGAATGTATATTAATACAGCCATCATGGAAAATAGAATTGAGGTTCCTCAGAAGACTTAAAGTAGAACTACCATACAATCCAGTGATTCCACTTCTAGGTATATATCCATGAAACTGAAGTCAATATATTGAAGAAATATCTGCACTCCATGTTCATTGCAGCATTATTCACAATAGTCAAGATATGGTAACAACCTAAGTGTTCAATGGTAGATGAATGGACAAAGAAAATGTGTATACACACTATGGAATACTATTTAACCTTCAAGAAGGGGGGAATTCTGTCATTTGTGATAACATGGATAAATTTGGAGGACATTATGATAAACAAGCCAGGCACTGAAAGATAAATACCAGATGATTTCACTTATATGTGGAATCTATAGAGTGTAGAATGATGGTTTCCAGAGACTAGGGGAAAGGAAAGAGGGGAGAGGGAATGGCAAATTGTTGATCAAAGGGTACGAAGCTTAGGTAGACAAGGAAATAGGTTTTGAGAGGCATGACACAGCAGGGTGTGTCATATACATATAGTCAGTAATATACTTATATTCAGTATATACATATATTCAGTATCTATTACTATACTATACATATAGTCAGTAATAATGTATTATATATTTCAAAATAATTTAGAGAGTAAATTTCAAATCTCTCACCATTAAAAAAGATAGATAAGTGAGATGATGGATTTGATAATTAGTTTAAGTTCATTATGCCACATTTAATACATATATAAAAACATCACCTTGTACTCCATAAATATAAATAATTATGTTTTTCTATCAAAAATAATAGTAACAATAAATAAAAATAAAGTAAAATAAATAAATTTACTATAAAAAATGAAATAAAAAATATAAAGCATAACGGACACTCTATTTTCTCATAAAAGAATCATGGTCTTCCTTTGAAAGTTTTCTCCTATGGAACTAACTTTACTGCCCCATACTGATAACAGCTGAGGATCAGAAACATAGACTACAATGCTAAACCTCTTTTTCAAATACAATCCAAGTTCAGTCATATTTTGAATCTGTTTAAATTCAATATAGTAAAATTACCCTGTAATTCTTATTATAGATAAAAGTAAATATGAGGTATAAATACTTTACTATCTCACAAATCAAATATGATGTAAATAGAGCTTTAGGAAGAAATGGATCCATGGAAGCATGTCAAAACATACGTATTAATAACCAAAAAATATTCTCAGTGAAAAACCACTTATATGATATAACTAATTTTTCATATTTTAAGGAAATATAATGTGAATACTGCCACAAATAGTCTATCATTTCAAAAAGAATTTTAAATAAATACACTGGAATTAATGATAGAATAAAAGCATATATAACAGAGGTGTTTTCCTATTTTGCTAAAAACATCCAGTAAGAGAAAAACATATTTATATAGATAATTTTTCACTTTAAAATTTTAATTTTTCAGAATTTTCTATTTATTAAAAGTGATCAGTTTTGCTTTTGTTTTAAATGAAAGCAGCTTTAATTATCTGACTCTCATTGACTACTAATGACGTACTAATGTAAATCTCAGGGAACAATCAGGAGAAGGCAACAACATAGAATGCTTCTAGATGGCTTGTTTTCTCAGCTCCTCTGAGCACTAGCGGGCAGGAGAACCTGCCCTTTGCAAGAGTAAAAGACAGCAATTGCACACCGAAGGAGATTAAAGAATATTCCCTGTGTCTTTCAGCATAGGAAAAGGAAGGTTTTTTGGTATATTGAGTGTGTCTCTTCCAATGATTGAGTCATTTCTGTGTGCAAGAATACTGTGAAATGTTTGACACATGTCATCTCATTGGATCTTTACAACCATTATTTCTATTTTACAAAAGAGGAAACTGAGCCTTGGTGCAGTTAAATAATTTGCTCAAGGTCACATGATGGTAGAATTGAGATGGAAACCAGGTGTGCAGAACTCTAAAGACATCTGAATCACTAAACTGCCTCTCTTTAAGCAGTCATATAAAGGACACACATTTACGGAACAGCTGAGATGATCAAATTGAACCTTCAAATTCTACATCCTCCTCTACATGCTAAAACTAAGCCTTTTATTGATATATATTGAAAATGATTAAAACATAAAAATTGCATTGTACTTTTTATAATACTGATTTCCAGGCTATAAAAGACAATAAATGATAATAATAACACCTCTAACACCACCTCCAAGGATAATTTGTACTGCCATTTACTAGGCATTTACTTTAGGTACTTTGCTAAGCACTTTGCATATGTTATTTCATTTTTTTTAAAAGAACTAGCCACAAATTATACAGTCTACCACTCAAATTGAATTGAAACATGTATACATTTTTTCAGAAGTAGAAAATAAAGATACAAATTTCTATTTCCTTGATTTTATTTTCTTTACTTCCAGAGGACAGATTTTCTATTGTCTAAAGTCTGGTTCTTACAGGTCTGAGTGATTAATCCATGTCTCGATCCCAAAGAACATGCAAAAGGTGCTGAAGTCAGTCTGTGTGGGCTTGGCAAGGTAAGACAGACCAAAGACCCAACTGTGAACTAATTTAAATCAAATTTACTCCTCATTTTTTTCACCTGCTCACGCCAGGTGGTAGACGCTAAATTCAGTGCTTCTCTCAACACTCAGGTGAGTTAGCAGGCCAGCGTACTGTCACCCTGGGCTAACAGGGAGAATAATTCTGCCATCCCCACCGGTACAACATTAAAGGAAATGAATCTCGTTCTGTTCTTTTTTGGGAAGTAATTTATCAGATGATTTATTTACAGTGCAGACTGCATGACAAGTAAACAAATATGTTATTTTTGCCCACTGTAGTTGGATTTTAAACATGAGAAAGAGACAGAGTAAGTGTCTTTCTAGGGTATGTGAGGAGCTCTGACAACAGCTTTGAAAAATAAAGGAACTCCATTACAAGCCGTTTAGCGAGAACTGATTTACATACTAGAGTAGATCTTTCATGAATTCTGCCAACGTAGAGAGGAAAGGGGAGGAAAAAAGGCTCCAATTGCATGCTACCACTGTGCATGTTGATGAATCCCCCAGCACATGTTAATTAATGCCCTATTGTGTTTGGCAGACTACCAGGGACTGTGATTGTACACGAACTGATCCTTTAAATGGAGAGTGGCTTACTCTATATTGAAAAGAAAAAGATTTGTATTTGTATAAGCCACAGCTATTCCTTAGGAATAAGTGTTTTGCTTTTAGTGCAATTAAGAGAGAAGAACTGCCATCTATCACAATATTTTATCATTACACTTAAAAAAAAATCCTCAACCCCATAAAGCAAGTACAAAATCACAGAAATGTGATTGTTTTTAAGGAAAAATATCATTGCTCCCCTTGCCCTATCTAAATCAGTGCCCAGATTTCACTCACAAATAATGATAATTAATACTGTCATCTATTATACCATCTTGTGTTCTGGCTGAAGCATAAGATTGTATTCAAGTAATTAAAATGAAATCCTCATAATAAACACATGGTGATCTTAAAAAAATTAAATAAATAACGTCATACCGATAACAGAGGTGAAATGAACAGGGAAAAAAGCCAGAAGATGCAAATTGCTCTGCCTCAAAGCTTACAGAAATATTATTTCCAGCTAGAATTTTAATTTTAATCACAGAGAAAAAGACGACTACTTTTTCAGCTTTTATTTCTTATTTGTTTTAATTTGCTTTTTACTACTTGCACTGCAAAGAGCTGATAAATAGTGGATACATTAAAGCATGAATGGGCTAGAAAAATAAATTGCCTTATATTATTGCTCTTTGTGAATAAAATTGACGTATCTCAGAAACCGCTGCAGTAGTATCCAAAAAGGTGTTACAGCCAAATTAATTAAATATCTTTCACCATTCTAAATAATAGTAAAATTGACTTCTAGCTTACTAAAGAACACATCTCTTTCCTCATCTACATTGCTTTAGCTAAAATAGGCTTTATTTGTATTTTTTAACGGCTTCAGTCATTTGGGTGGCCTTGTAGATGGAACTCCCTCCAGATTTTCCCCAGCATATGTAGGTTTTATTTAAACCAGTGATCCTCAAAGCGTGTTACAAGGATCACCTAGACCAGAAGCACATGGGTGTGCTTGCTTAAAATACAGGCTCTGATACTCCATGTGTTCAGAAGCTCTGGTTCAGTAGAAGTCCAGGAAATGTGCATTTTTGACAGGTACCTAAGTGATGCTGATCACTTAATCTATCCTGCATGCCCTTCTTTGTGTTCAGTGGCTTTAAAAAAAATCCATCAGCTCTTATTATTTCAATGATTGATATTACTGGATAATGAGTATTGAGCATCTCTTTAAGAGTGTGGTATCACGTACTTGTTTTAGATGCCCAGGTCTGTTCTCCTTCTGGTCTGAGGGGACTGGGACCCAACACTTCAATGACCTTTAATTCAAAGTGCCAGGACTGTTAGCTCTCTTTGCCAGTGGAAAAGTGCTGCAGGGCTGTGGGGACATGAAGTTTCAAGAATAGGGCAGAGATCATCACAGAGTGACCACAGAGAGCTTCTATGGGCCCTTCAACCTTTGGGAATCTTCTTCCTGGGACACACTCTGCTAACCTTACTCATTCTTAACTCATATTTTTAATCAGTCTTGGTATGCAATTAACTCTTGTTTAGCTTAGTTTAGTATGAAACTTCAACCTTATAAACAGATATGTATTGGGTAATTGTCTCCTTTTGCAATATAGAGATCTTGGGTCTATGAATGAATGATAGCAGCAATCTGTTGAATGTTTACTATGTGCCAAGTTAAGAGTTGAATGCTTTGTATACATTACATTATATATCCTTTCAGCAATAACGCTCTGATATAGGTGTTGCAATTCTCTATCTTATAGATGAAGAACTGAGGTTTTGAGAGGATAATTAGTTTATCTGTGGTACCTGGTAGTAGACATAGAATTCTGCCCAAGTTGGTCTGACTCTGTGCTCTTAACCAGGAGGCAATCCGGCCTCTAAAGTGGGCTTCTCTTTCCTGTGTAACTAGGCAGTCTTTGTGTTTTGTTTCTTTGAAATAAAGTCTGGGCTCTATATGAGAATTTGCTTCCTTTGGGAGTGCTTCTACTATATTATAAGTTCTTTGAGATGAGAACAAACGGATTGAGCCCCACCTCTGGGTTTCCTTGCCAGCACTGTCAGAACCAAAGTACAATAGTGACATGCTCAGGCTAAGTAAGCGAGGTCCTGCCGGTCTATTTTAGGACTCAGAGCTCTGACAGAGAGCTTACTGTTACATTATCGCACAACATGATTACAATAGATGAAGTCACTTTCAAGGGAAGCCAGAGCCTATACCCTGCCAGTACTTTGTTTAATGAGCCCAAGACAAAAATAACAGCATCTAATGGGCAGGGAGGCTAAAAGAATGGCACAAAACCGTCTTTACAGAGTGCAACTCTGAAATACAATGTAAGTCAAAGGCAAACAGCGAGTTGATTTCTAAAATCTTACTTTGCCCCAAATAATTATTGCTTTACATAGACAATTTTCCTTTTTGAGTGAATCTCAAAGTTATACAAAGGAGAATGACCATTTCTCGTATTTTCCAACTCCCTGCACTCTCGCCTGTGCCATTGCTCTCATTTGGAAACTTCCCTTACTACAGACATCTTTTTTCCAAGACTCTGCCTGGCCAATGGCAAATGATTTCTTTTAAGAAAAGAAACAGCGTGGCTGTGAAAGCGTGCTCTTGCTTTTTTTAAAAAAGGAAATCTATGTAAAGAAATGTTGGGCTGAAAATAGGCTCTGGCACCCGAGTCCACAACAAATCTTGATGTCTTACATGCTTCCTCTAGCTTTTGACCTGGCTTTGGTTCATAACTCTGATTCTGAGATTCATTCCTTTCAGTTCTTGCAACTTCTCATCCTCATAATCGGATATTAGAATCTGGCTTTGCCCCAGGATGCAAAAATTCTTCTTTGGATTGACCTTGCTGGATGGCTACTGTCAGTATCATCCCTTAAATCTCTAGATTAACTTTCATTATCCCTCAGCCCATAGCTAATGTTTGATTAAAGAACTGTGACTGAATGGTCAACCTCAACCAAAATCTTATCTGATTATTTAAGGAAGAAGCAATTTCTTCTTCCTCTGTTTTTGATCTAACCTTTTTTTATGGCATTTATGCTGCCTACTGTGATTATGTGTATACATCTTGTTTTCTCTGCTCAGTTATAAGATCCTTGGTGCTAGGGATGAGATATCATCTATTTTTATATTGTCCACGATGTTTTTAATTAATAAAAATAATAGTAATAATATTAGATAACATTTAGTGAAATGTTGATATGTTTCAGGTACTGTCCTCCAAGGTTTTCATACATGATCTTCTTTAGTTTGTACAAGAACACTATAAAGTAGGTATTATTGTTATTAACATTTAACAGATGAAGACACTGAAACTTGGAGAGTTTCAGAAATTTGCCCACATTTACACAGTCAGTATGTGTAGAGCTAGGACTCTAAATCATGTCTGCCTGACTTCACAGCAATAACTCTTAATCCTTGCACTGGAGTTTTTAGTGAATTGGTAGAAGGAATAAACCCATTTACAAATTAAAGATTAATAAACTGTTAAAAGTAAAAGCACATTGAGTGTTCCAAATAAATACATAACACACTCAATATTTTTAAATATTGGAGTTATTTTGAAGGTGGACTTTTTTCTCTGATTCTGTAGTATTTAAGGAATTTCTAACATTTAGCATTGATATGTAAAAAAGTTTAAATTAAAGATGAAAATAAAATGAGATCCAGTCAACCAAGTTGGACAGCTAATGAAAAGTGCAATGGAAGAAATTTATGGTGTTTTATACATAGTAAACACCCATATTTGTTGAATGAAAAAAAAAGATGGAATTAACAAGCCAATCAGTGTACAAACATTGAAAATCATCAACCTAGATGCTAGACACTTTAGAATAATTACTGAAAATGCATAGCAACTCATAAAATATTTGGAATTAGATACACTAACAGCAGTATATATCACTGCAAGAATGGAACTATGTATGGAAGATGATCCTGTCAAAATTTTCATAACAGAATTAGACCTTCTATCAAATCCCAGACTTAACTGCTCAAGCGTGTAATGTGTTTATAACAGGAGTGACCATTTCTACTTAACTAGAACATTGCTAGATTAAATGAAATGTAACATATATGTTTAGTAACTTGATATATAATAGGCACTCAATGACTGTTATTTCCCTTCTCCCATCCCACACCTACCTATTAAATTTCTTTAGGGGATATCTTCAACTAAAATGTCTTTTTGAGACCACACTTTCTCTAAGGTCTTTGGTTCCCATCCTTTGGGTCGAAATGATAGAAATGATATGTGGCTTCCTAGAAGTCTTCAGTCCCATCCACAAGACACAAGGAAGAGTTAGAGTGTTTAAGGAAACTCCTGTTTTTCACCAGAGAGGTCTAAAGGGAACTCTTAAATGAGGGCATTGCCTGTGTTTTCTCTAGGCTTTCCAACTCTCTTCATGGGTAACGAAGAGATTGTGAGTTACAGCAACAAGCAGATTCCTCAGAAATCCTCCTCCTCTGTCCACTCCTCCTCTGTCCACTCTACCAGAAATGTCAAGGCCAAGTTCATGATTTTGGATCGCAACTATTTAAAGCTTTCCCACACGTTATGGCCTCTGCCAATAGGGAGCAGAATGAGGCCTAGACACCCAGACTTCCCAGTCTCCTCACATCTACTGCTTTGCTACATACTATTCTCTTACCCCTTTCCCACCAGTCCCCAGTTCATGAACTCTTTCTACTGTGTCTTCTAGAATTCATGGTCTGCAGTCAAAAAATCTCCTAGATCCTTAACCTCTTCTCTGAACATTCTTTACAACTTTTTACTCTAATGAAAACCCAACTTTCCTTATGATGTCCCTGAGGTAGTGATTGGGTTTTTGTTGTTTTTGTTGTTATTTGTTGGTTTTCCCCCCACAGTCCTCAGAATATGGGCCTGGAGATTGTGTATGTGCTATCCTTGCTATCCTTCATTGTCTGTTCAGACCAATCTCTCTGACTTAACAGTTACAACCATGTTGCCAAATCTGATGGCCAATTTTAGTTCTCATCTTACCTACCTAACATTAGCATTTGACAGAGCCGGCTCCTCCTCCTTGAAACTTTTCCTTTCTTTCACTTCTAGTTCACCACGTTCTCTCGATTTTTCTCCTGTGTCAGTGGCTATTCCTTCTTAGTCATCTCTGTTGGTTCCTCCTCCTCTGTCCAAAAAACTACATATCAGAGTTGTCCATGGCTCAGTCCTTAGGTCTCTCCTTCTCCTCCTCTATTTCACTTTATTTAAATCCATGAGACCATAAAAGATTGGTCTCATGGATTTAAATACCACATATATGTTGATGGCTTCCAAATTTACACCTCCAGACTTTCTTGATTTCCAGATTAATGTCATTAACTTGCCTACTCAACACCTACAGTCAGAGGTGTAGTAGAGATCTAAAATCTAACGTGTCCCAAACTGAACTCTTAATGTTGTTCCATGCCCCAAACCTGCACACTCTCTCAGTTAATCAAGCTCCAGACCTTGAAATCATCTTCTCTCCTCTTTTTTTCTCATACCCCACATTCAACCAATCAGAAAATTCTTTTGGTTGTGCCATCAAAATACACTCAGAAGCTTATTACTTACTTCTCACCACCTCCACTGTTACCATCCTGGACCAAGCCTCTGGGATTACTGCAAGCACTTCTTACCTGATTTCTCTTCTTATATTCTTAGCACCCCTATGATCTATTCTTAACAATAGGCAAAGGAAAAAAAAAGTTTTTCACAATACAGTCAGAAATCTTGCAATGACTTCCTTTTCTACTGTGAGTAAAAGCCAAAGTCCTTACAAAGGTCTATGGGGCTTTCTAAGATCTGGATCACAGTACCTCTGATTCCACCCGTCACCACTCTTCCCCTAACTTACTCTGCTCCACTCACCCAGTTTATGTGCTCATAATCTTAGGGCTGTTTATTTGACCTTCAGTGCTCCCCACCAGATATCTGAAAGTTCAGTTCCCCCACCTCCTTCCAGGCTTTGCTGAAGTGTTACCTTCACAAAAAGACTTACTCTAATCTGACATTCCTAGTTCACTTTGCAATCCTCTTCCCAGACCCATACTTCTAAGCCTCTTCATCTGGCTCTACCTTTTTATTACAATTATTCCTTTTAACACATGGAGATATTTACTTTTGCTTTTGCTACTTCATCCTGGTTACCAGGACAGTGTCCATAAAGATATTGCTTATCTCATGGCATAGACCAGTGGCCTAAAACATTTGCTGGGTACTGACTGCTGTGTGCCAGTGACAGCACACAAACACAAAATATAGGCCACAGTCTGGCAGACAATATATTTGGACAAGAGGGATATGCCAGGGTCTTGACTTGCAAAATGCAAATGTGCTTTTCCTTTATGAACAGAACCACACAGACCATCATGTCAGTTGTTTCTCTTTGATTCATAAGCCACCTGGCATCCTGCAATTGGTTTGACATGTTCAGCTCAGGGTTTTGATCTCAGCATTACTCTGAGATGACACCTCAGAAGGTGACTAATACAATTTTATTAAATTTAGATTTTGGTAATTTGCCAGCACTTACTCACTTGACTGGAAGAGCAAGGGTCCTTTGGTACTCCTGATCATGAAATTTAAAGACTATGGCTTTTGCTGATTGCAACTGAAGGCGTTAAGCATATTTTAGGCACAGCTTTATGACTGGTGATCAGAAGTGATCTCGTGGTTAGTCAGTAATTCCACCCGAATAGAAATTCTTTCACTGGAAATTTCTGGCACTGAGCTGTGGTCAGACCCTCACCTTTGACTTCCTTGAGAAAAGCATTACTGTTACTTAAGAAGCTTCTGTACCTGCTCTCAAGAACTATAAGCCAAACTCCTTATGATGCTCATGTTTACAAGAGCAGCTATCCTTGTTCCTGGCTGGCGACTGAATCCTCAGATTCTTCTCAGGCATTAATTTAAGCTTTCTTTGTTTGATGGTTTTTATTTCTGGCCAGAAAGAGCAGTTGAATTGATTCTAGTAATCAGCAGAGTTGCTTTGAAAGTCTTAAAGATTATTTGCTATAATTATCGGTTCTTGATGTAAGGAGTGTAAAAGGAACACATGCTTACTGAGTGCTCACTCTCCTATGTGTCACAGCTCTTTTAGGTACTCCACACAGGTTAGTTAGTGCAGTTAAGCCTCATCATCACCTTGAGAAAACTATGCTCAAAGCCATTTTAAGATGGAGGTATTAAGACCCAGGGAGCTAAAACCACATCCTGCAACTGTCTCAAAATAACTAGGACTGATTTGTTGACCTATGTTCTTTAAAATATCATACAACTGAAATGTAGCCACCAAAAACTCAAAAAAAAAAAAAAAAAAAAAAAAAAAGAGAGAGAGAGAACAGAAAATAATAGATAAGACAACCTCACAGATCAGTTGAGAGCCTTGCCTGTAAAATGTCAGGTTAATAGAAGTCCCAAGCCAATCAAGCCATGCCCATGGAGATTAGACAGAGAGGCCATGGGGACAGATCCTGTCAGTCACCTTATGAGTGATTAGCAATCAACCAGATCAGATGTGTAGGAAAATAATTTGATTTGTTTGAAGTTAAAATAAATTAATAAATTGGATGTGGACATTCAGACAGGAGAAATTTTTGACCACATGCTTTTACTGTCTCAGTACAGAGAGTGCTGACTAAATTTGATCTGGTATATTTGTCTCAGTCAAATCTCATGAACCAATGTGCTAAAGAAAAAATTCTGATCTTTTTTCTCTACCTCCTCCTTCCTCTCTTTCTCTGTCTCCTCTCCTCTTCCATCTTCTTCTTCTTTCCTTTTTTACATTGAAATCCCTACTACAGAGAAGTTGAAAGACTTTGAAATTGATAACCTTGTCCCAGGAGTCTTTGTTTTTCAGGTTCTCAGCTGTGATTATAGAATTTTCATTATTAGGGTCAAAGTTCAGAACATTTCTATCAGTGTTCCAATTTTTTTTCCTTTGAGGAAAACTGAGGAAGTGTGTTGTCTATATCCTTGAATTATAAAATATACTTTCCATGATTTCTCCATGATTGAATTTAATTAAGTTTCCATTTGTTTCACATTCATCCTCAACTTCTCAAATAAATTTTCTTCCTGTATTTAGTTTCTATTACTCTCCCTTTTCAGAAGCAGGGATATAACTCTAAGCCTCTTGTACGAATCTGACTCTCTTATTTAAGAGTAAAAATCTGCCCCCTACATGTTGAATTTGGTTATCATGGTTTTTATTTGGATTTTAATGTAGTGTGCACAGTTTTTAGTTAAGGCATATGTTGTCATATAAAGTGGAGTCCTAACATCTCTCAATAGTTTCTGACTCCTTCATACATTTATGATACTTGCTTATACCCTGAAGGCATCTCAGTTTACAATCCTTATTTAAACAAAAAGCAATACTAATGTGACTTCATGATGGTTTAAGATGTCTTTAAGAATATGTATACAGGCTCATCACACACTATATTTTGTTTTGCATCTTATGTCTTTATTATCAGGTGATGTACCAGCTGCATTCCTATTCATATACATTTGAAAAATTCATTGGCATTTTAGCAGCATTTTTTTTTCTCTCAAATGGATATGTATTTCGCAGCATCACTTTTGGGAGACAGATTTGTTTTTACAAAGATATGGGCCTTTATATGCCATTGACAGTTTAGCAGTTTCAAATGTAAAATTAATTGCAACCTTTTAAATACTCTTCAAACTATGATATTTTTGTACCTATAAAAAACAGCTATAGCAATAAAGATATTTCTGAGTGACTGTCAATATTTAGGGAATACATATGCAGTATAAGAGATAATTTGTTAAAAAGATTTATTTTGTTTAAACCAGATAACTTAATGAACAATGGCTATATGTTAAGAACTGTCAATCAGATTCTCATTTTATGAAAGCTATCTGACTACCAAATGAAGATCTGACCCTAATGGATACCTGAGAATAAAATAGTATGTACTTGAAAATATAAATTGTGATTCATTTGTAATACAAAACAAAAGTGCCAGTTATTTTTTTAGCATATTATATTGTAGGTTCATTTTGAATAGGGAAAAAAGTATACTGCACTATCAATCCAAGAGAAATGTTTGTGTATTTAAATAATTATTACTCTGCTGAGGTTCTTTTAAATTCCTTCCTTTCTGTTCTTCATAACCAAATTACTACGGGGTTGATTTGAATACTAAAAATATAATATTTATACTTTATTATTTTAAATGTCTTTTGCTATAAAATTCAAGGACCTAGTTTTCAAACGCAGATCAATTTGTTTGTCCTTGAAAAAGTCTACTTTAATTCTAGGTACCACTAATACAGACACCAGAGGGAAAAGGTAGAATATTTACTAGCAAAGTCAGAGGTTGATAAGAACTGTTACAACAATTCCATTGAAAATAATTAAGATTATTAAAATCTTTGTAGGAAATAATATATGTATACTGGGTACTAAATTGAAAACTTTTCAAAACTAAATTGAAACATTTAGGCTAGAGGGAGAGCTAACGATCCTTTTGGTGCCAGGCACAGTGGCTCTCACATTAAATCCCAGCTACTGGGGAGGCTGAGGTGGGAGGATTGCGTGAGGCCAGGAGTTCAAGATGAGCTTGGGCAACACTGCAAGACTCTTTTTCTAAATAAAATAAAATAAAATAAAATAATATAAAATCCTTTTGTTCAATACTTCATTTTATAAATGAGCAAACTGTGACTGAACTAGTTGTGGAAGAACTAGAAATAATCAAGTTTCCTAATCTCTAGACCAATTTTTCTTTTTACTGCTGTAAACCTGAAAAAGCCAGTCCTTCAAGATGAATCCTGAATGGCTAACCGGGCCTAAATTTAAAACAGAGCCAAACTGCCATTTCTAATTAGAGGCCAAACACATTCTCGGAGTTACCAGAACACCCACACTGCTGTCTAACTTTAGGGCTTTCATAACTAACTGTTCCTGTTCACCTGGCCTGGGCCAACCACTAGGCTGGCGTGCATCAACCAATCAGAACTCAGATGCATTGACCAATCAGAACTCAATAGCATCAACCAATCAGAACTAAGCAAGTTTGACTTTTTTTTTCATTTGCCTAAGTGAACCTGATTGGGAACCTGGGCTGGACCTTTCTCTACAAAAGTCAAGCTTTCCTTTGTTCTCTGGAGCATATCTTCACTTTACATTGAGGGCTTCTTTTACATTGAAGGCTGCATCTTCCCAGTTTGCAAAGTGTTCCTGGAAATAAAGTCTCTTTTCTTCAAATTCCTTTTCAGAGAACGTTTGTTCACCTTAGCTATACCTATATAGGGCATAATATAGTCAGAACAGCTACCATTTATTGGGATGTTATGTATCTGGCATGGACAGTCTTACTTGCCTTATTATCTTAATCCTGTAAGACAGGTATCAATATCACTATTTTACTGATAAGTTGATTATAAATTTCTGTTTTAAGATAAAGTGACTTGCCCAAAGTCACCTTACAGAGCCATCAATCTAGTACAAGCCTGTGTGATTTTAAAGTCTCTTCTCTTGATGCTGAACTAGCCATTTAATTTTCTAAAATCAAAAACAGGTTTATAAAGTTGTGTAGGAAATGAATAACATATTAATTGGCCTTTCCCTTTTCAGTTTCACCATTATGTAAATAAAGTATTTATGTAAAATCTATAACCTGTCATCATCATGAGATTTTTTTTATCTAGAAGAAACCTGAGAATAGCTAATCCACCCAGCTCATTTATAAATGAGGTAATTAAGACCAGAAAGGTCAAGGACTTTTCAGCAAAGGGATAGTTGTAAAACTAGAATAAAGCTAAAGTTCCGGCGAAGTTCTCTGTTTTTTTCTACCTTTCGACATTCACCCATTGAGAGGCAAATTGCAGGGAAAGGAAGAGAAGGCTGAGGAGAGACCAAAGAACTAGCATGAGTGAGCTTCGTATTGATAAGGTCAATGCCTACACGTTTTTGGAAAGGCAGTACTGTTTGAATATGGTTGACTTTCAAAGGGCCCAGTAACTTTGAAAGCTTTTCTATGTGTTTTACGGGGGATGAATGACCAGAATGTGCACTCCATGTTTGGCTAAGAAAGGAGATTCAGTAATTTTTATATTTCAATGTGTCCTGTAAGTGAAATGTACACTGTATTATGAAAAGTGAGAAAGAAGATAATTGTCAGCTAAAGTACTAGTCAGCAGTTGATTTTAATTATCTTTTCTTCTTTGTAAGTTTTTTATTGATATTTTTTCTTAGGAGAATTGTTTTAGTGAAAAGTAAAACATCTATAGCACATTTGGTAATTTTTTTTCCATCTAGTTTAACTTATTTTCCTAGGGAAAATGAGATGGCTATAAATACCTTTACCACTTGATCTTGTAACCGTAAATGAGGGCAAAACTCCCCTTGGCACTAACAAGAATTTTGTCTACGAATAGTTACAGAATTGGGTCCATGATGATTATGAAGCAATTTGATTCTTTCCCAAGAGATGGAAAACTCTAGCGCAATTTTCAGATGGAATACACGCACTAGCATCTTTTCCATATTCCTAATAAGAGCAAGAATGAAGGGAGAAAAAAGCCAGGAATTCTTGCAGGCTTTAGCCGGCTTGCTTCAAAAGCCTGTCAGCTAAACAAATAAAGTGCAGTAGTGGGAGGGAGAGCCAGGAAATTAACTGCTGTGGGCTATAGTTAATGAGTGGTCCGATGAAAAAGAAGTTATGGTCATGGAAGTATACACATAGAGTGAAAAAAATTAATACTATCAAAAATAGTTAGCCTGCACAAATTAGATTCTTATTCAATTCTGAAGTTTATTGCTTTCTTGTGGGATCTGCCTCTAACCAGCTACAGAAGCTTTCCCTTATCCCCGAACCCCCACCCACAAACAAGATGAGCTAGATCAATCAAAAGATTGAAACTTTGAAGCATGGTTAGGCTGCTGGGTAAAAGCATGCAAAACATGTCTTAGACTTCATTAAAAAATGCCTACACAACACCTTGGGTAAAATCCACAGCATCTTGGCATTGCCACCTCATTAGGAGTAAAATGAAATGGTCATTCCCTGAAGACTGCCCCTGCCATATTCTGACCAATCCCATGAGTGTTTTGCTCACACTCTTTTAAAACCTAAGCAACTACAAATCTTCTCAACTAAGTCTATGCTAAGATCTTTTGGCTTTAGACAATATGGTCTAAGCAAGGGCAGTGTGTATCTCTGGTCTCACTTTTTAAACACAAGATTAATCAGAGATTTCCTACAAATAATTTCTTGCCCCTTTTTAAAAGTTTGAGAGCAAAGTAATCATCAACTTACTCGAAGAAGTAAACTACAATTTAAAAAAACACTGCTTTGGATGTGACAATGACCATATTTTTTTGAAACGGGGCATTCTCGAAACATTCTTGAAACAAATGCTCCGGTACCTGAATCTCTGTACTGTATGCCACAGGGAATTAAAAACCAATAAGCTACTAGGACTGAAGAGGAGCATGGCTTTCTGTAATGTATTCTCTCTAATCGTGCAACTTAAAGAGTAGTTCAGGGACTAGCATCACCTAGGAGCTTATTAGAAATGCAGAATTTGGGACTGATTTCAAACCTCCTGAATCAGAATATGCACTTTAACAAGATCCACCAGGTCGTACTTTTGCACATGAAAGTTTGAGAAGCACTGCTCTGAGTCAAGAGTTCACAATGGAGTATATCATTGAATAGTAATAATAAAAATCCCTATAAATGTCATTCTACATGAACAACTTACCCTTAAGCCCCCTTTCTGTCAATGTGGTTCCAAGTAGCCTAGTGACACAAGAGTCTTCAGAATTATTCTAACTAAAGAGAGCAAATTCTTTGAGACACAGCAGTGGCTAGATTTAATATAAAATGATATGGGCCAATTATCCCAGTTAAAATCTTGATAGCACCATTACTAACTTGTATGAACTATTTTATAGTGGAGGTGGAGAAAGTGCTATAAATAAACTTAAGGTGTTTGAAATCGTTTGTTTTTTAAGAGTATATCTTTAATGTAATTTACCCTGAAAAGACATAGAGGGGCTTGGACCAGTTTCTTGTCAAATCAGAGATAGAGTTTATTTTAGTAATTTCCAATCAAAACTTCTTACAGTCAGAACTAAGCTCTTATTCTCAAGGACAAATTTGTCACTAAAACCTTGTGTTAGTACATGCAGATGAGTCAAATGATATACTGCTGAGGTAAGTTTTAGTTAATTCATGGCTACCATTAATGGCTATATTTTAATAATAATTTCTTCTTATATTTATCCATCTGTTATGGATTTGTAAAAAACACAAAACTATTAGCCTGGACTAAATGCATAAGAGCATAATAATTCCTAAGAATTACGTAGTCAAGTTAGATGGGCTATGGGCCTCAGTCAAATGTTTGTGTTAACTCAGATCTTGACTGTCATCTTGAAATTCATCTATTCAAAAAACAAACATATTCCTGGCTTTCTTATTTTTAGTTACTACTACATTATATTTTTGTGACTTACAAATTTTCAAAGTCCAGAACTTTCTAAAGTGTGTTAGGGATAAATACAAGTGCTCAGAGACATTAACGGTCCTATAGTTAATGAAATTTGGAAAATACTATATTAAATGAAATTATATATGCTGAAATACATTATTACTACCCAATAGCAGGGATATAACCTACAATATACTTTTGTCCTCAAATGCCACATGTTAGCTGGGCCCAGTGGCTCAGGCCTGAAATCCCAGCACTTTGAGAGGCCAAGGCAAGCAGATCACTTGAGGTCAGGAGTTTGAGATCAGCCTAGCCAATATGATGAAATCCCACCTCTATTAAAAACGCCAAAAAATTAGCCTGGCGTGGTGGTGGCACATGCCTGTACTCCCAGCTACTCAGGAGGCTGAGGCTTGAGAATCGTTTGAGCCTGGGAGCTGGAGGTTGCAGTGAGCTGAGATCGCGACACTGCACTCCAGCTTGGGCAACAGGGTGAGACTCTGTCTCAAAACAAAAGCCACACGTTTAACAGTATTTTCTATGATTTGTGTCCTGAGTTACATATTTTGGGACACCCTAATCAAACTTCTAATTGTTTGGATTTTCATTTTTCTGAGTACCATATTATACCACTCACAGTAAAATAGCATATTTGTAGTCTGCACTGCATAATTTAGCACACTCTTATAAACTCTTTTATCATTCACAATTGTTTTGTATACTAATCTTTCCTCCCCTAGATTATATATTTGGGCTGTATGACTCACACCTTATATTTTTGTGTCTGCTACAGAATTGAGCTCTGCGTTGGATATGGTAGGTGATGAAATACTTACGGGTATACTGACCTATGCTAAAATTAAGTTTTTCGAGTTCCCATGAGTAGTCAGTTGTAGTATTTCAGGATTTTATGAGATAGTTTGTTTACCTTAAGTAGACATTTCTCATTATTTTAGAAACTTGGATTCTACATCCAATATGCCTGTCTTTCTGGCCAATGAATATACATATTTCTGACCAATTAATAGAATATATAATCACCAAGCTGCAACTGGGATCTGGATCTTTCCAGGTTATTATTTTTTTTAATCTATGCTACATCTACCAGATATTATTTCTCCAATTGCAGAAGCAGAAATACCAGAGAGACTCCAAGTGCAGGCACAGCGTTAATTTGAACATGTTTTGTCATTTATTTCATCATAAGTCTAGAAGATTTCAAATACTTTAATTCATGTATAAGGATGCTGAAGCCCAGGAAAGTGAAGTCAATATGTTTCAGGTATGTTTACAAAGCTTCCTATATTTGTCTTGCTAACATGTCATTCTTATTATATGTAATGCTTCCATTATTTTTTCACTAAAAGAGTAACAGTAACCTACTTGTTTTCTGAGGAGTTCAATTGTTGCTTTTCTCCATGTTCACCTACACTGTGGGTACCTACTTGAATTTGGACTTTTTCCACAAACATTTCAAAATTAAGAAGGAAAGAATATATTTTTTCAAGCTTGGAAATTTCACTTCGTGTTCCATCTATCTCCTCAGGCATGAGGTGATGCATAGGGGAGGCCAGGATATTCCTATCCCACCATTTAGGGCTAATTAAAAATTCTCTTGGTGTCAGTTCCTTTTGATCCCCTGGCAATAGATCTTGCAGATATAAACACAAGCAAGTGATATGAACAGTTGATGCTGAATTTCATGGACTGATTAATTACAACTCCATCATATCCCATGTGTATGCAAAAATATGATTTTTTAAAATAGATTGGATTCTTCTTGTTTTACTCTGGAATTTACCACCACCCAGTTATAGAATTCAGATCACCCTACCAGACACTTTTAGGTAATATTTGGAACTGTCTTAGCACCCTAAATGGGCTGCTCAGTGAGAAACAAGAAGAAATTGCTTCTTTTCCCACTTAGAAGATAAATGTCTTTGATCGCATAAAATATTGGACTTAGGTGGTTTGTCTAATTACTTGCCTAAAGGCAGATAACTGGACCCAATTGTTATCAATATTCTTTATATATTAATCTACATATACTTCAACTGAGTACATTTTAAAAAATCTTGACACCTCTAGCAGTAAAAAAGCCAATCAACCTTTCCCAAAAGATGTGTGTCCATAGAGATAAATTTTATTCTCAAGCATAAAGGTTAGAAAGAGGTAAGAAAATAAGATTTCAACGTCAAGGACCTGCCTTAAAACACCGATCAATGTTTTCACTCCCACTCTGCCCTCATCCGGACACCAATGGGAGAACCACTAAAACTGAATTCAACTGCTGTGTATTATGCATGACTGCATTGTGTACTGTATTGTTCTACGCCATTCATTTCACCTGAGATGAAATCAGGCAAAGGAGGTAAATTAAGTCTAACTTCAGAATTCTAGACCGCTGATTCTTACAAAAATTGATTTACTAGTTTATCTAATGTTTTAAAAACTAATTATATTAAGTTGTAAATCATATCATTCGGTACAGCTACATCAGAAGGTAAAATTAATGATAGAGATAAGGATATTAGAAAAAGCCACAGCATGGCTACATGACAACATGAAAAAAATAAATTGATGAATAGCAGCTTAGGAGCAGTGACACAGGGTTCAGATTTAATTTGAATGGTGAAGGGCATCATCCTATTGAGCAGACTGGATAAGGGTAAGTTCATATTAGCACATGGTTTGATGTCATCATGGGTGACATGGAGCAGTGGTCCAGTGAGAAGATAACATGTGGCATTTTGAAGACCAGAAAAATAAAAATTTGAGGTTAGCACTGAATGAAAGTGCTTTTTCTTTGCCAGATAAAGAAATACTATCCAGTAATTCTGAAATCCAAAGGTTTTTTTTTTCCTTTTCTATTACCTCTTTAGAAGTAGCCTTAAAGAAAAACAAAATTGATGGCAAAGATGTGGGGTCATGTTAATTGTAGGTAGCAGGTAGACCAGTTGTGAGTAAAAATTTAATGTCAGCACAATTTTATCAGAATACAAGAAATACCATTTGAGATACATGCTACATTAGGAATTTCAGTACCTTTTACATAACAAATGTACTTTCTATGCTTTATTATACCAATGCTTATGGCACTGAAGAAAGGGGATGAATTTAAATAGAAGACAAAGTGATCTTTAATTTTACACAGTGAGAAAGAAGCTGAGGTATAAAGGACATATCAGCATAAGGAATGCTTTCTACAAGAAATTCTAAGACATCAACAATTAGTTGTTCTCAATAGATTGATCATAATAAATCATTAGCTCTCAAAGCCATATATTGATTACATCCAGTCCATGTCAGCAATTTTTGCCTATATACCATTTGGCCATTGACTTGTCCTGTCATTGACTTGTCCTGTCTGCACGAGGAACTGGCTCCATCACGGCCATCGGAGCACATGTCCCACTTGAAGCTGCAGTCAAAACACATAAGGAAAGTCAACAACTGCTCCTCATCACAGAATTTGGAAATCCCTTGCACATATTACTCAGTCAGAATGTGCTTGTGAAGATCAGAGGGTGTCACTTTACAAATGCGGAAAGTAAGACAAGAAAGAGAGCCTCTCACTTTTTAGTCATTTCATGACAGATCTAGGAAATGAACTCTAGTATTCTGTCTCTATTTTAATAAGCCTGATCACAACAAATAATCAGTTTGCTGCCTTATTCTCCTTTCAGGGAAGAAATACTCCCTATATTTTGAGTGAGTCTAAGAAACAGGGAAAATGTTTTCAGAGGAAGCAAATGAACCTAAGATGCAAAGTGTAAAATTTATATTTTTCTATTATGGATATGACGTAAATGAGTAGGATAATGTATCTTAACAACATAAAAGTGAGAAAAGAAAATAGTTAACCAAATCTTTAAAATGGTATAATATTGAACCAGTTATCGGAGTCTGAAAATGAATCAATCTGCATATACGATGATAAAGATTTGGAGATGCTAATCCTGAAAATTCACTATGTGAGTTAGGCCTCCTGCCTGATTTGAAATGAACGCATTTAAGGTCCAAGTGCATGTGACTGTCTCACCATTTATGAGTGAGACTGAGGCAAGTGTGCACTTGCCCAAGAAAAGTAGACCTCACCAGAACTCTCCTTCTGACCATGGAAGAATCACACTCACAGCATGAAATACTCAAGTCTCTGTTCATAAAATAATCACATTCATATTTCTTTTTTCCTGTGGGATGAAGAATTGATTTCTAATGATGAGCAAGCAATTTTTTTTCTTTGAAATAGAAATAGGGTTTTTAAACCTTTTATTTCTCTGCATGCTATATACTAGCTTTCCCTCCAAGACCATCTGTATGTACAATTATGTGGAGGGCCTCAATGCTATAGCATCTGAATATTTTGTATAGAATAAAGGAACATGCTAAAATCTTGCCAGTGTCTCCAAGAGATTTGGGCAAAGGTGAACAAACCCCAAGCATCACTTGATTTTGCATCAACATAGTATCTTTTTTATTGATTACAAATGGAGGAGTATATACACAGGAAGCACAGGAGTGGAAAAGAAAAATAGAAAACATGGGCTGTTAAAGGAAATAAAGAAAACACAGTGCATGAGACAACAAGTATAAGCAAAAGAAGTGCCCCGACAGGAACATTTACATGTGATGAAATGGTGTGTCTACCTTGACCCTGTGCATTATGTTGATTTTCTGTATTAAAATTTGTACTCACTCTTAAACACTTTATCGTTTTGAATCTCATTATTTATACATAGATCTTAGATAATAAACTTGTAACTCTGGATAGAATTTGAGGTTCTATTTCATCTTTAAAAATTTAAGAAACAGTGAAATACAGAGATTAAAGTAGTTGCTAACTTACTCTTTTATTTGCAATGAATAATTATTAATGTCCAATATGTAAATGAAGAACAAATGAACTTGAGGAATAAGTAAAAGCTCATCACTCTAAGAAGCACTGATAAAGGTAAACTAAGAAATAAGAAAATGAAAATAAATATGATATGATTACAGCTGGTTTTTACCTTGAGAAACAGGTCACTGATGAGTTTACCTAGAGAGGATGTTAGCGATTGTTGAGTGGTTTCTACGGAAAAGCTGAGAATGGTGATGGGCTGGGGTTGCGGGAGGTGGATTCTTATGAAAACTGGCCTGCTGGTATGCTTCATGTAAAAAATATGCAATAGCAAAAATAACTAGTGCTTTTCGCATGTTTTATCGATAAATAATAGATTTTCACCTAAAATGTTAAATACGGGGAAAATTATGTAATATCAATGCAGACTTTCTTCATTTTGCCCATCAAAAGAACTTTCTTATAAAGTGAGAGAAGAATATTTTGATTATTCTTTCAACTACATATTATTTTAAATCTCAATCCAGCTGAGGTCAGTTGATTGATAATTATTCATCAGATTTTGGCTGTATGCATGGCAAAGTCAAGTATTAAGGGCAGAAGACAGGCTACGTTTCAAAAGTGATTCTGATGTTGTAATTGCACAATAAATGCTGTTTCCAACCCTTTCCTCAGTTTCCAGTGATAGGGTGGACAGATAATTCACAAAATGCCTTGCCACTCAACATTCCCCTATAATCTAGAAGGGGTAGAGAGGAAACTCACAAGGTCATAAGAACTTAGTCACCAGAATTCAATCTTGGAAGTATGGCCAAGTGCAAAGCTACCCATTAGCAGAGACAAAGTTCCTCAGTTCTTGCCCTGCAGGATTGGGCAGCTGAGGCTGTGCTGCGTTAGCCCCCACTTGCACAATATGTTAGTGAATGAATTCTTAAACACAAAAGACATCCCTGCAAACCTTTTAATAAAAGCAAGATTTTGGACTAACTGTATGAAAACAAGATAACAAACAGGTGAGCCTTTAGGAAAAGAAAATTAAGTGCCTTCAGCGTTTCTGAAAAACAGCATAAATAGCCTGTTTGGGTTTTTATTTGTGCTACATGTTGTGATAGAATCTAAAATGAAATTAAAAAGTGCTTTGTTTTCTCATGGACGAACACCATTTGCATAGTTCTGTGACAGCAATGCAGTGGCTATAGAGGTCAAATACTCAGGGACTAGGCCGTTGGGGCGAGCCACTCCTCCTTCCTTTCATTGTTTGCCTTATCCACAAAAACATATGGTGCAATTCTCTTTTTCTAAGTTAGATGATAATTCAGTAGATTTACACATTGTTTATTTTATTTAATAAATCCTCATATCTAAGGGCTTCCCAAATTAATACTAAATAGAAACGAGTGGCAAAAGTAAATATTTTTCTCCTGAATCTAATCTTTTATTAATCTGCATACATGTTATTCCAAATATATACATGTAGATTGCCACATATATATGTGAATAGAATGTATAAATACATATATATTATACATGAATGATTTATTACAGAAATATCAGTGTTTCTAGATTACACTGCATACTTGATGAGCTGTCATTAGTGCAGAAAGGATACATAGCTTTTCAACAAAAGAAAAGAATGAGGCTGCCAGAGTGTTGCAGTGGTTTGGTTTTTTTTTTTTTTTTTTTTTTTTTCCAGCATCCATCCCTGCCAATCTCTGCACTGCCAGTAGGGAAAACTATATCCATGGCAACCAACCGTACCATTCTAACCCACATCAATGACGCCTCCAATCTAAACTGTCAAATATTCTATGCACATCATGTAAAATAGGTCTCTTTCCCCTTATACCTCTGTGCATCTCGTTTCCGTGGCTACATGTTTATGCAAATGAGAATTGTCCTTTCTCTCTCAGGTTGATTGAACACTGAATTTGTTTTGCACCTTGGCAATGCAAAGCCATGCTGTCTTGCCACCTGGTCTACCACATAATTGTAAAAAATTACATTATAATGATAACTGTCCCCAAATTAGCCTGATAACACCATCTACCTGCCTTGTGAGTGAAAGAAACAGTGCAATAAAGAAAGATGTTAAAACAGAGTCAAGATAGGGGAATAATGTTTAATTGGCTCTCTAGAGTCCACTAATTTTCAGAATTGGAAACCTAGTGTTTGATTTGTTCTTTTTAGTCAGTGAGAAGAAAAAATATCCTTCATAAATTCTGAATGACAAATTTGCCCATCCTTTTTTTCATGTGGTTCCAGCATCCCAGGGAATCTAAAGTGTCATTTCCTCTCTGGAAGAAAGGAAGCACAAAACATGCTGGGTATGTACTCTAAATTTTCACTCAGTCTCAGTTCTAACTACAAATTTCTCCCAAGTCCTGTATTTCTCTCATTCTTTTTCCCCAACCCTCTCCAAATCTTGCATCAATACCTTTCTTTTAAAGTTAAGATGCAGGATTTTTACAGGATGACACCTATTAAAATAAAATAAAGCTGGGACTGTAAAACAAATTACCTTCTCTCCACCCTCAATTCCTTTAATCTATTGCTTTCCACTGGATTATGTCCTGTAAATGATTTTGTTGTAATGGTTAATTTTGTTTTCAGGAAAATCACATTTTGCAAATAATGAAACAACTAATTTTTTATTCAGTTAGTTTTTAATTATGATATATCAATGTGATGACTTTAAAGACTATATTTATGTGTGTGGTTTTTTTTTCTTTTTTCTTTTTTTTTTTACAAAAGAGAAAGAATTAGGCAGGTAAAAATGTGGTTCATAGTATATTTCCCCAGGGTGTAAGTGACAAAATAAAAGATACTAAGCTCTATTATGATAAATGTTGAGGATATTTTTTACTTCTCCCCCTACTTAAGACCTATTTCTCTGAAACACAAATCCTTTAGTATGTTTTTAAAGGAATAATTCCATGAGATTTTTGTCTTAGACTGATGTTCTAAACTTTGTTTATACTCTGAGTTCCTTTGAGTAGATTAGGAAAGAGCAAAGCTAAGATCCCTTTTAAATTTAATAGATGATCTGTAAATACGTCCTGGCCAAAGATTAAAAATCTAAAATTTCCAAAGAAGGATTCTCAACCATCTTTCCCCTGTCTTCTTCTCCAAACTGTAAATATTTTTTAGGGTTTAGCTGAGAAGCCACTTTCTCCCTGAATCCATTCGTATCTAAGCAGATAACAAAGTGATTGTTGTTCCCTTCTTGATCTCTTGTTTGTATCAGTGCTGTTTCAGCATTTCATAAGATACCATTTCCTGTTTGTATGACTTGCTCTCTGATAAGATTACAAACCCTGGGGCAAAGTTGAGGAAAAACAATATTCTATCATTATTTTTTACTTTCTGTCCTTAAAGTAAATATTTTGCTCAGTTAAATTGAATGCCACGTCTTGATTGTTCTTGGATTTTCGGCTGAGACATTTAGACAAACAGCAGCTAATAAATGCATCTCAGGTCATGGTAGGAGAAGAGAAACCAACTTTTAGTTATGAGTCCATTATGTTACAGAAACCATATCAAATATTTTAAATATGGAACAATAATCTTTTCCTTGTTAAAATTTACTTTTAAACAATAGATTCTATTTTTTAAAGCATAATATTTTAAAGAGAAGACGTGACATCAATTCTTAGTAATCCTATTTGATTGTCATATTTCCACCAATAATGTTATTTGCTGAGCACTATTCTTGATTCTTTGGGGAATAACTAAGGAAGCAGGAGACCTAATTTTATGAAGATTGCAACCAAAGAGGATAATAAATACATATAAACACAGGCAACAGGAATGATTTAAAACTATGTATCTTAACATCAATTATGACTGGAAATTCAGAAGGCTAAAGGAGAAAACTATGGATGAAAAGTTTGAATAAGATTTAATTGAGAAGGACACATATTTAAGTATATGACTTTTTCATTAAGTCATTTTTTTTTTAAACCTAAGGTTTGCATATTTGGACTATCCCCATTCAGTCTCAAGGTTGGAGCTTGGGGATGGAGCTTTAGGGATCCCATGCTGAATTCACCTTATTTGCTATTTAACTTTGCCTATTTGTGTAAAGTGAAATGAAGAAATAAAACATTCATTTGCCAAATATAAGGGCTCAAAATTTTGTCTACATACCACATGTGAAAAAAAATAGGTGTTTAGGCACATAACTAGAAATTGCCTTAATTCTCTCATCCGCTTATTGTATCCACACAATTTACACTGCCTAGATTTCTCCTATGAGATTTCTCCTTAGAAACATTGCAGAGAAAAATAAACAAACAACAAGCAAAAACCCCAGAATCCATCACCTACTTTCTTCAGTAAGAGCACCTACTTTCTTGAGAAATGATAATAGTATCATTCAATAAATAATAAATTCTTATGAGACACTATGTTCCAAACACTGTTCTAAGTCATTTATATAATTGAAGTTATTTACTCCTCACAACAGCTTTATAAATTAGGTAGAATCATTAACCCTGATAAATAACAGATGAGAAAATTGAGGCATAGAGAGGAACCTCAAGTCGTGCAGCTAGAAAGTGGTAGAGTTGAGACTCAAGCCCTGAGAATCTTGCTGTAAAGGCTCCAAAGTGTTAACAGTTTTATTTCTATGTCCTATGACATTTTGAGAAATAATTTTATTCTCAGTTATCACACTAAAGTTGCATCAGTTAAAAACTTCTTAAAATTGTAATATTCTCAAATTATGTCTTCATAATTTAAATTCCCTTTTAATTTTTCAAAGCATAAAATTGAATCCTCTCTTGAGGAAAAAAATCTCTTTCTGAAAGGCTTCAAAACTGGAAACATTATTTTTAATTCCAAAAATAATTTTTAAATATATGTTGATTATTTCACATCCAGATATCCTTCATTCAGTTAGTCAATGAGTTGACAAATATTCTTGCAGACTTACTAAGTGCCAGGTACCGTTCCTGGCTCTAGGGATTCAGTAGTGAGAAAAAGAAAGCCTATTCCCTTATTGCACCCACTTTACAGTAGAAGGAGGGAAGAGAAGAGAAGAAATGAGAATAGAATAGAATAGAATAGAATAGGTCAGATGGTGAGAAGTGTTATAAAGAAAAATTAAAGCAGGTGAGGGAAAGGGGACGGCTTTTTTATTACACTAGTAAAGATCTTTTTTGATAAATGATATCTAAGCAAAACCTTGAATGAATTGAGGGCAGGAGCTCAGAGGTGGAAACAGGCTTCCTAGGTTCAAGGGCCCATCAGAATAGTTGGATATTGTAAGTGGGAAAAGCTGCAGGAATTGCTATCATTGAGGCAAGAGATGGTCAAATCACAGAGGAACTTGCAGGAAAATTTTAAGTACTTTCCCTTACTCTCTGAGAGAGATGGGAAATCCTCAGTGGATTTTCAGCAGAGGAATAATAGGAACTGACTTATACTGTAAAAGAAACAGTCGGGACTGATCCAAGATGGCCGAATAAAAACAACTCTGGATTGCAGTTCTCAGTGAAAACACAGAGGGTGGGTGATCACTGCATTTCCAAACGAATTTTTACTGCACACAGATCAGGAAATTCCCAGGCGGGAAAGTGCCACAAGTCTCCAGCATGGCTGTTTCAGCCAGCACAGCAGGTCTCCACACAAAAACTCACACAAACTCAGGCGCCATTTCAGCTGGTGACTGGAATGCCTGGGAGACAGAGTCACTCATTCAACAGATAAAAAGGGGGCTGAAACACTGAACCAGGTGATCTGGCTTGGCTGGTCCCACCCCACAAAGACCAGCAACCTGAAACACTCTGGATTGAGAGTTTCACAGCAAGCACAGATGGACCTGGGGTGGTCCAGCTTTGTGAGGGGAAGGGCATCTGCCATTACTGAGATAGTCCACCACTGTTGAGGCAGTCAACCATTACTGAGGCAATCCACCATTACCGAGGCAGTTCTTACTATACCCCTATAAACAAAACTGCAAGGAAGTTCACACAGCAGCTGGGCAGAGCCCACAGAAGCCCAGCAACACTTCTGCTGGCAGACTGTGACTAGGCTACATCCTTGCTGGGCAGGGCATCTCTGAAAAAAAGGAGAAGAATGATAGGAGCTTATAAATAAAGCCCCATCTTCCCAGGACGAGCACTTCGGGAAAAAAAAAAAAAAAAAAAAAAAAAAAGGCTGTTATGAGCTCCACTGCAGCAGGCTTAAATGTACCTGCCCAGCAGCCCTAAACAGAAAAACGGAGCCACAGTTCAGCACTTGAACTCCTGAAGAGTGTTTTTCAGCTTGGATTCATTCTCTCCATCACAGACTGGGACAGACTGTATCCTCAAGCAGCTCCCCAACCCCCATGTAACCAAAGAGACACCTCACAAAGGAGAGCTCAGGCTGACATCTGGCAGGTATTCTTCTGGTACAAAGATAACAGAAGAAGAAACTGGCAGCAACACTTACTGTTCTGCAGCCACTGCAGGTGATCCCCAGGCAAGCAGGATCTGGAGTGGACCTCCAGCAGTCCTACAGCAGGGAGGGCCTGACTGTTAGAAGGAAAACTAAGAAACAGAAAGAAATAATTTCATCAGCAGCAAAAAGGACGTCCACTCAGAGACCTCATCTGAAAGTCACCAACCACGAAGACCATAGGTAGATAAATCCATAAAGATGGGAAGAAACAGCACAAAAAGGATGAAAATATCCAAAACCAGAATGCCTCTCCTCCTCCAAGGGATCACAACTCCTCACCAGAAAGGGAACAAGCCTGGATGGAGAATGAGTCTGATGAATTGACAGAAACAGGCTTCAGAAGGTAGGGAATAACACACTTCTCTGAGCTAAAATATCATGTTCTAACCCAATGCAAAGAAACTAGGAACATTGAAAAAAGGTTTGACAAAATGCTAACTAGAGAAAACAGCTTAGAGAGGAATGTAAATGAATTGATGGAACTGAAAAACACAACACGAGAACTTTGTGAAGCACACACAAGTTTCAATAGCCGTATTGACCAAACAGAAAAAGGATATCAGAGATTGACGATCAACTCAACAAAATAAAAAGAGAAGGCAAGATTAGAGAAAAAAGAGTAAAAAGAAATGAACAAAGCCTCCAAGAAATATGGGATTTTGTGAAAAGACCCAATCTACGTTTGGTAGGTGTACCTGAATGTGATGGGGAGAATGAATTCAAGCTGGAAAACACTCTTCAGGATGTTATCCAGAAGAACTTCCCCAACCTAGCAAAGCAGACTAACATTTAAGCCCAGGAAATACCGAGAACACCACCAAGATATTCCTCAAGAAGAGCAACCCCAAGGCACATAATCGTCAGATTCATCAGCATTGAAATGAAGGAGAAAATGCTAAGGGCAGCCAGAGAGAAAGGTCAGGTTACCCACAAATGGAAACCCATCAGACTCACAGAGAATCTCTTGACAGAAACCCTACAAGCCAGAAGAGAGCGGGTGCCAGTATTCAATGTCCTTAAAGAAAAGAACTTTCAACCTAGAATTCCATATCCAGCCAAACTAAGCTTCATAAGTGAAGGAGAAATAAAATCCTTTATGAACAAGCAAATCCTCAGAGATCATCACCACTGGGCCTGCCCCTGCAAGAGCTCCTGAAAGAAGTGCTAAACATAGAAAGGAACAACTAGTACCAGCCACTCCAGAAACATACCAAATGGTAAAGAGCATTGAAACAATGAAGAAACTGCATCAACTAATGGGCAATACAACCAGCTAGCATCAAAATGACAGGATCAAATTCACATAACAATTTTAACCTTAAATGTAAATGGGCTAAATGCCCCAATCAAAAGACAAAAACTGGCAAATTGGATAAAAAGTCAAAACCCATCAGTGTGCTGTGTCCAGGAAACCCATCTCATATGCAAGGATACACAAAGGCTCAAAATAAATGGATGAAGGAAGATCTACCAAGCAAATGGAGAGCAAAAAAAAAAGTGGGAGTTGCAATCCTACTCTCTGAAAAAATAGACTTTAAACCAGCAAAGATCAACAGACAAAGAGGGACATTATATAATGGTAAAAGGATCAATGCAACAAGAAGAGCTAATGATCCTAAATATATATGCACCCAAAACAGGAGCACCCAGATACATAAAGCATGTTCTTAATGACCTACAAAGAGACTTAGGCTCCCACACAATAATAGTGTGAGACTTTAACACCCCATTGCCAATATTAGACAGATCAACCAGACAGAAAATTAACAAGGAAATCCAGGACTTGAACTGAGACCTGGACCAAGCAAACCTAATAGACATCTACTGAACCCTCCACCCAAAATCCACGGAATATATATTCTTCTCAGCACCACATCACACCTACTCTAAAATTGACCATGTAATTGGAAGTAAATCACTCCTCAGCAAATGCAAAACAATGGAAATCATAACAAACAGTCTCTCAGGCAACAGTGCAATCAAATTAGAACTCAGAATTCAGAAACTCACTCAGAACCACACAACTTCATGGAAACTGATCGACTAACTCTTGAATGTTGACTGGATAAACAATGAAATGAAGGCAGAAATAAAGATGTTCTTTGAAACCAATGAGAATGAAGACAAAATGTACCAGAATCTCTGGGACACATTTAAAGCAGTGTCTAGAGGAAAATTTATAGCCATAAATGCCCACATGAGAAGCAAGGAAAGATCTAAAATCGACATCGTATTGTCAAAATTGAAAGGCCTAGAGGAGCAAGATCAAAAAACTCAAAAGCTAGCAGAAGACAAGAAATAACTAAGATCAGAGCAGAACTGAAGGAGATAGAGACACAAAAAACCCTTCAAAAAATCAATAAATCCGGGAGCTGTTTTTTTGAAAAGATCAACAAAATAGACAGACCACTAGCCAGGTTAATAAAAGAAAAGAGAGAATAATCAAATAGATGTAATAAAAAATGATAAAGGGGATATCACCACAGATTCCACAGAAATACAAACCACCATCAGAGATTACTACAAACAACTTTATGCACAAAATCCAGTAAACCTGGAAGAAATGGATAAATTCCTGGACACTTACACCTTCTCAAGCCTAAACCAGGAAGAAGTCAAAAGCCTGAATAGACCAATAACAAGGGCTGAAGATTGGGCAGCAATTAATAGCTTACCAATCAAAAAAAGCCCAGGTCCAGATGGGTTCACAGTCGAATTCTACCAGAAATACAAAAAAGAGCTGGTACTACTCCTTCTGAAGCTATTCCAAACAATCCAAAAAGAGGGAATCCTTCCCAAATCATTTTATGAGACCAAAATCATACTGGTATCAAAACCCAGCAGAGACTCAACAAGAAAAGAAAACTTCAGGCCAATATCCATTATGAACATAGATGCAAAAATCTTCAATAACATACTGGCAAACGGATTGCAACAGCACATCAAAAAGCTTATCCATCATGATCAAGTAGGCTTCATCCTGGGGATGCAAGGCTGGTTCAACATACACAAGTCTATAAACGTAATTCATCACATAAACAGAACCAAACACAAAAACCACATGATTATCTCAATAGATGCAGAGAAGGCCTTTGACAGAATTCAACAGCCCTTTATGCTAAAAACTCTCAATAAACTAGGTGTTGACAGACATATCTCAAAATAATAAAAGCTATTTACAACAAACCCACAGCTAATATCATACTAAATGGACAAAAACTGGAAGCATTTCCTTTGAAATCTGTCACTAAACAAGGATGCCCTCTTTCACCTCTCCTCTTCAATATAGTATTGGAAGTTCTGGCCAGAGAAATTAGGCAAGAAATAAAGGGTGTTCAATTAGGAAAGAAAGAAGTCAAATTATCTCTATTTGCAGATGACATAATTGTATATTTAGAAGACCCTATCCTCTCAGCCCAAAATCTCCCGAAACTGATAAGCAACTTCAGCAAAGTCTCAGGATACAAAATCAATGTGCAAAAATCACAGGCATTCCTATACACCAATAACAGACTTAAAGAGAGCCAAATCAAGAAGGAACTGCCATTCACAATTGCTACAAAAATAATAAAATACCTAGGAATACAACTAACAAAGAATGTAAAGGACCTCTTCAAGGAGAGCTGCAAACCACTGCTCAACACAATAAGAGAGGACACAAAGAGATGGAGAAACATTCCATGCTCATGGTTAGGAAGAATCAACATCATGAAAATGGCCATACTGCCCAAAGTAATTTATAGATTCAATGCTGTCCCCATCAAACTACCTGTGATCTTCATAGAACTGGAAAAAAAAAAAAAACCTTAAACTTCATATGGAACCAAAAGAGAGCCCACATAGCCTAGTCAGTTCTAAGCACAAAAAACAAAGCTGGAGGCATCATGCTACCTGACTTCAAACTATACTACAAGACCACAGTAATCAAAACAGCACGGTACTGGTACCAAAATAGAGACATAGACCAATGGAACAGAACAGAGGCCGTGGAGGCAACACCACACATCTACAACCATCTGATCTTTGACAAATCTGACAAAAACAAGCAATGGAGAAAGGATTCCCTGTTTAATAAATGGTGTTGGGAAAACTGGCTAGCGATGTGCAGAAAGCAGAAACTGGACCCCTTCCTGACACCTTACACTACAATTAACTCCAGATGGACTAAAGACTTAAACACAAGACCTAACACCATAAAAACCTTACAAGTAAACCTAGGCAAAACCATTCAGGACATAGGCATAGGCAAGGACTTCATGACTAAAACACCAAAAGCAATGGCAACAAAAGCCAAAATAGACAAATGGGATATAATTAAACTCCAGAGCTTCTGCACAGCAAAAGAAACAGTCATTAGAGTGAACTGGCAACCAACAGAATGGGAAAAATTTTTCCAATCTACCCATCTGACAAAGGACTTACATCCAAAATCTACAAAGAACTAAAACAGATTTACAAGAAAAAAACAAACAAATCCATTCAAAAGTGGAAAAAGGATATGAACTGACACTTTTCAAAAGAAGACATCTATGAGGCCAACAAACATATGAAAAAATACTCATCATCACCGGTTATTAGTGAAACACAAATCAAAACTACATTGAGATACCATCTCACGGCAGTTAGAATGGCAATCATTTAAAAATCTGGAAACAACAGATGCTGGAGAGGATGTGGAGAAATAGGAACACTTTCACACTGTTGGTCAGCGTATAAAATTAGTTCAGCCATTGTGGAAGACAGTGTGGTGATTCCTCAAGGACCTAGAAATAGAAATTCCATTTGACTCAGCAATCCCATTACTTGGTATATATCCAAAGGGTTATAAATCTATTATAAAGACACACGCACATGTATGTTAATTGTGGCACTTTTTACAATAGCAAAGACCTGGAAACAACCCAAATGCCCATTGATGATAGACTGGACAGGGAAAATGTGGCACATACACACCACGGAATACTATGCAGCCATAAAAAACGATGAATTCCTTTCCTTTGTAGGGACATGGATGAACCTGGAAACCATCATTCTCAGCAAACTAACACAAGAACAGAAAATCAATCAAACACCACATGTTCTCACTCATAGGTGGGTGTTGAACAATGAGAGCACATGGATGCAGGGAGAGGAGCATCACACACTGAGGTCTTTTTGGGGGACTAGGGGAGGGACAGCAGAGGGTAGGGAGGTTGGGGAGGGAAAACATGGGGAGAAATGCCAGATATAGGTGAAGGGGGGAAAGAGGCAGCAAACCACATTGCCATGTATATATGTATGCAACAATCCTGCATGATCTGCATATGTACCCCAGAACCTAAAATAAAATATATATATATATATATATATATATATATATATATACACTAAAAAAACAAAAAAAAAAGAAACAGTCTGGCTCAGTGAAATATGGAGTAGAGGGCCAGATGAAATCAGCGAGCCTGGTTTAAAAGTATTACAATAGGTGATGATGGCACATGCCAGGATGACAGGGGATGAGCTGTGAGAGAAGGGTTTTTTTGGTTTTGGGTTTTTTTTTTTTCTTTTTTTTGGTTTGTGTGAGGAGTTTCACTCTTGTTGCCCAGACTGGAGTGCAATGGCATAATCTCGGCTCACTGCAACCTCTGCCGCCCAGATTCAAGTGATTCTTTTGCCTCAGCCTCCTCAGTAGCTGGCATTACAGGCGCCCACCATCATGCCTGGCTAATTTTCTGTATTTTTAGTACAGACAGTTTCACCATGTTGGCCAGGCTGGTCCAAACTCCTGACCTCAAGTGATACATCCACCTTGGCCTCCCAAAATGCTGGGATTACAGGCACGAGCCACAGTGTCCAACCTGAGATAAGATTTTAATCATGTAAGCTACAAGATTTTATAATTTATTAGATTTGGGATATGAGAAAAACCGAGGAGTAAAGGGTGAGTTTACACATTACATAATGACATTGAAAGATTTATATTTAGATGTGAAGAGTGTCACACACTTAGATGTGAAGTGTGTCTTATAACTTTCAACTTATTTCAAATATTTGATTTTTACATTAAACATTTGAAATAAGTTGAAAATTATAATACAGTTAAAATTCTTCTCAGTGTAGCCAAAGTTTTTAGATACTCAATTTAAAACAATTACTTGAGCATTCCTTCTTTATTGCCAATAATTTTTTAATGCTATCCAACTCTTCACTGAAGATGCAATTTGGTAAAGTTAGGAAAGTTCTTAATGTAGAAACAACCTTCTCCTCCTTGAAACACTCTTTCTTTATCTTCCAAATCTCAGGTGTCATGCTCCTTTTGTCCTATTTCTTAAACCATTCTTTCTTAGCTTTTTTTGTAGGTCCCTCTCTTTGGCATTTCCTCTCAATGCTTTTTTAGTATTCTGTTACAAGCCATCTTCCTATATCCATCTTTGACTCCTCTTGGACAAGCTCCATCACAAGAAAAGTTTCAGTCATTGTCTAAATATTGATAACATCAAATACTCTAGTCCCTCACTGTTCAGTGTGATAGTTACATCTGGCTCTTGAGTACTTCAAATGTTGTGATTATAAATTAAGATGTGCTCTAAGCATAAAATAAATAATGAATTTTGAAGATGTAGATTTAAAATAACAAAATATATCAATAATTTCTATATTGATTTCACAGTGAAATAAAATTGTTGATATATTGGGTAAATAAAATATTAAAATCTATTTTATCTGAGTATTTTACTTTTTAGTATAGCTACTAAAATATTAGAAATTACAGATATAACTCATGTTATATTTTTATTAAACAGTGCTTCTCTGCCCCACTAATATTTCTTCAGTATCAGACTTAGCCTGTGGCTTGGTATATAATGTGTTAATAAATATTTATAAAATAAATATATGAATGTATAAGACAAAAACCTTTTATAAACTGGAGTAAACTTCACACATAAGGTGGAGGTGGTACACAAACATTCTCTGAGGAATGCTAAAAAGTGATGTGCTTAGAAAGAGACAACCACCACCATGTTTTGAATGGGAGAACTCGGTTTTCCAAAGACGTTAAGTGTCCCTAAAGTGACACACATGTAAGGAAAAAACTGGCTAAACTCTGAAAATTTTTCTTTAGAACTTAACAAAATGATTTCAAGATTCAACTAGAAAACTTAACATGGGATAATGAGTCAATAAAAGATTTAAAATAATAATTATGGGAGATCATATCAAGTTTTTAAAAAATTATAAAGCTTCAAATATTAAAACAGTATGAAGCTTGTGCCAAAATAGAGAGATCAGGGAAACAAAACAGAAAGCTCAGAAACAGACAAAACTACAGATAAGAATTCAGTATGCAATAAAGGAGGCATTTTAAATTATCAAAGAAAAAAAGGTATAATATGATAATTTCTTTTTTTAAAGTGTGATGACAACTAACCATTTGACAAGAATAAATGCAGATCCTTAATTAACACCTTAAAATAAAATAAGTTCTCCAAATGAATTAGATGTAAGTATAAATAATGAAATTAACAGTATTAGAGGAACATATAAGTGTATTTATATAGATGCAGAAAGCTCTTTCAATCAATAATTAAGGCAGAAATGCAAAGATCTAACTAAATAAATATTTTAAGACATTTATATCAGGAAAAATAACACAATCCAAGTGAAAAAACAAATGACAAACAAAAATATAACTATGTCTGACAGAAAAGGTTAATGACTTCAGTATATAGAATTCTTACAAATTGTAAATAAAAAGAATATATAAGCCACTAGGAAAGTGGACAAAAGATATAAACAAGCAACTTACAAAAATCAAAAAACAAGTGGTTAATAAAATATGATGAAAATATTCTACTTCACTAGTAACCATAACCCTGAATATAAGACAAGATGTCTTCTCTGCCCTCACCAACTATTGGGCTATCAAAGAGTTAAAGAAGGAAAATTCACACTGTGATTGAGACTGCAAAGCAACACACTCTTACAGATTAAAATTAGTAAAAGTGTTATGAAATATAAAGGGAAGTGATGTATTTAATTCAGAAATTCTATTTCTAAGAATTTTCCTTAGTAAGATGGATTCATCAAAATGAAAATGTGAAGATTTGAATATCACAGTATTCTTTACAATAGGAGGAAAACTGAAAATAAATGGACAGCCATAGGTTTATACTTAAATAACTCATACAGTCATAAAATGGAATTCTACCCAATCATTATAGGTGATGGGGTCTATATTGATAAATACGTAGCATGTTGATGACATGTGGCTACATGCTAAGTGTAGTTTCCCAAAACTACAGTTTAAAGGTACATTTATTTCATCCACACACAGTGGAAAAAACTATTCTCCAAAATGCTACTAGTGCTTACACACTAACAGTGCAAATGGCTAATTATGCCAATAGTGCTAGGACTATGGGCAACTTTTTCCCTCTTGCTTTTATTTTTTGTTTCTAATCTTTGTACATAAACACGAATAATTTAAGCAATTTGAAAATGCACAAACACAAGCAATATATATGTTGAAACATCATGATTTATAGCAAGGCAAGAAGCCTTAGAGGCTATGTTTACACTGTCAGAATTCACTTGTGCCACGTTTCTATTCCACTTTCTGACACAGTGAAGGCTCATGCCGAGAATCTCCTCAGCACACCTATATAGGTGCTTACATAGGAGCCTACAGACATGCAGTTCAACTCTGCTGAGATCAAATGCTGCTATACTCATTCTCAGGGAAACATGGCAGGCACTGGCATTGTCTCACAATAGGTGCCTGTGTTTAGGAGAGAGACCTTGAAAAAAAATCATTTAGTGTTTGCATGTCCTTTTAGGATACACTTGACCAACTTGCACAGGGAAAAAAGCTGGCTTCGAGTGATTTACCCTAATAGTGAAAATAGTAAGACTTTTGCTTATATGAATGGACGCTAACTTACTTGTTCTTAAAAGAATATGTTGGCTGCCTTCCTCTTCTTTCTACTCACATGCTAGCAAAATGAGATTAAAAGAATTTACATGATTTTTTTCTAAGGAGCAAAATGAGAATTCAAATTCAACCATTTTTCTTTAAAACCATAGGCTCAATTTCATTTCACTCCACAGCCTTCCATGCCTACTGTTAAGGGGCATAGTCTTTAAATAACTAGGAAGCAGAGAAAACCCAAACACTTTTGATTATAAAATATGATTGATAAGAAATTATAAGTATTTTGCAAAATACTTTTTGAGTGTTATTGGTATTTTGCAATAAATAATAGCACAAAAAAGATGAAAAAGGAAAAGGATCCTTTAAAACTCCCCAAGCAGACATTTTGTTTCTAAAAGTTACTTCTTGTCCAAGAAGATATTTTTTCAATTACCAGGGGAAAATAAACTGAAATAAATATACTATGAAATATACTGACTTATTTGTATTACAGATTATACTTCAAAGAAAACACTGAATTAGAGAAAAACATACATAATACGGTGCCACAAAATGTACTGCTCATTTCATGCATCTAGTATTCTTCAAATATGAAAATTATTATATTTTAAAGTAATACTATGCTTTATATTTCAAAAGCCAAAAGGAAGGTGGAAAATGGCCTAAAATATCTACAAATCAAAGGTTTGTAGCTAAATGTTTTATGAAAACATAAATTTGGTATAATATTTTTCCAATTCTGGAGCCAGCTTTCTAGTGTACTCACTAGAATACAAGTATGCAGCAGTGTCCTGCTCTGTCATCATTTACAGTGTCCAATTAGTTTGCTTCTATTATCAATCATACCCTATTCTTATCGGTTTTCTGCACATCAACATTCAATTAATGGACTAAGAGCCCATGCTATGTATGTTCATCTAAAACTCTTCCATATAAAACCTTTGTAGAAATACCTGAGCCAGAGAGCATATTGGTAATAATTGTTTTCATGTATGAAACCCAACTGTTGCACCTTCTGGGTCAATGGCAAATAGATATTTTTCTAGTAGTTAATATAAGTTTTCAATACTAATTGGGTCTGACATGGTCTCTCACAAATAGTCACATTTGTTTTTTCTTGATTGATTCTTAAATTTTTTGTCAAAGCGAGGTCAATAGTGACTCCTCTCATGTCTTTCAGCTATGGGGACTGGTCCACGACCTGCTGAAATACCAAGCAATTTTAGTTTATTTCATTTGTCTATTTCATGTTTATAAAAGTCCATTGACATACAGACCTGTAGTTCTACACGCTGTTTTTAATGAGTTGTAAACTTTTGTTCTCATTAAAGTATGTTTTAGAAAATTTGAAAGAGAAAAGAAAAATATCACAGTCACCACAGTAACACAACCATTATTTGTGTTTATTATCTAGTCGTTTATTAGTAAATCCTTAAAAGATATTGAATGTTTTAAAAATATGTGTCTTAGTCTTTTCCTCCCCTTTGGCCCTTAGGTATACATAATTACAGATATTATAATCTTTGTTTCTTGACAGATGCTATTTAATGTTCATACAAGGCCCTATTAATTTTTTACTTACTATTTATTACGCTATAAGATCTCTCACAAATTCACTATCATCCCCTCAAATATTAGGAGCTACATATTAACTTGTATCAAATGCTTTGTTCCTCATTACTCCCTCTGTCTTTCCCTACTAAAAGTAACAATCATTCAAAATTCTGTTTTTGCCAATCTCTTATTTCATGTATTGCATTTAGATGAACTCTTCAAAAGCTTCTATTTTATTTGAGATTGTTTAAGAGTTGAGCATACTGGATGTAACCTTTTGGAATTTATTTTTTCATTTAATAATCTTATTATTAAGATTTATTCCCAATGTTGTCTGTCCCTGTATGTCATTCATTATGATTTCTGTATAATAAACCATTGTGAATATACCACATTTTTCTTTTATTCTCACTTGGATGGACACTTGGGTTGCCTTTATTGTAGTCTTTATAACTGTCAGTTTTAGCAGTTTTATTATATTCCATCAGTTTCCCCAATCAGCGCACTATTTTTTTTTATTTAGTTGCATATAATACATTGCTTTATTGATCAAGGTTGGAGTGAGCACCTCTGTACTATTACGTTTCCTGCACCATATATTATACCTGAGACAGAGAATTATTAGGTCAAAAGATATGAGCATAATAGATATTTTCAATTTGCATTCTAAAGAATGACAATTCCATCAGCAATTGCACAATTATTACATCACCATAAGCATTGTCTTATTCATTTTTGTTGTTAATTTAAAAGATAGTTATGTTTTGCTTTTAAGTTTGATTTTAATCAATCAATGAATATTGATACATTATCATAGAACATCAGTTCTGAAAGCTTATCTTCAGATCCGGTAATTTTTCTTTAGAGGTAAGGCATTATGAGTGAAATAATGGCTCATAAACTGGCGTGGAAGTCTAGTTTGAAATTCTAAATGGGATATATTGTCAGTAAGCATTGTTTATTTTTATTAGATTGATTTTCAACTTGCAAGTAAAAAAGCTCAAGCTTAAAGGAAATTAGTAATTTTTAAAAAATTATAGAGTTAGTTTTCTAACACACTACATTGCTTCCCAACTGATCAAGTGTAAAATGGATCATCAAAATTTTAACTTCATTTTTTATTTTGAGTGATCTCTTTAAATTTCTGTGAGATTTATAATCTTGGCCCCACAATACAGTATTTGAACATCCAACTATTGTTACTTTAATTTTTCCCCCCTGAGGAAAGGCCTCCTTTTCTTGCGGATTCTTCTCCCATGAATTTATCCCTCACAATGTGTTACAGTGTCAGGCCTAGAGTAGTTTGTTATTACAGACACACTGAGCTGACCTGTCTGAAGTCACACTCTTTCTGTATTAGAGACACTTGTCTTACTATTCCTCTAAATCAAAATATTTTTAATTATGTGGATTTGATATCTCATTTTCAACTCATTCTTCTTTCATATACCCTATGTTCAATAATATTAATTAACTAGTTTGCATCACAACATGGCATAAAGGGCTTCGCAATGTTTGTATAATTTATGTAAATGTTTGCCACAAGATTGCTTGGCCAATGGAGACGGTAGTAGGGACTTCTTTTTTTTCAGTCTCTCACAGGGCAACAACATTTTCCAGGTACTCACAACACATAGCCATTCTACTCAGTTTACCCAACTAGAGACAGTTGCTGTTCAGTCTGATTCATCCATAACAAAGCAAACATATATTTAACCCTTGGTCTTGATAACTAAAGTCAGTGATTTTATCCATCGTAGCTGCAAGCTCCCACCCTTTTCCTGCATGCCTGCAATCTGCATCTGAATTGCCAGACGATTACTCTGCTGGGTTCCTTTTGCCCACTCATAAACAGTTACCAGTCTTTGTGGCCCTGTGCAAAAATAGGCCCCTGGATGAGTCGTTCATTGTGTATCTGAATACTGGAAAGATTTTTAAAACAAATTCACCTTTTTCCCTTTTTTCCTATCTTTCTGATCTTAACTTGGAACAATTAGCTTTCCCTAGATTTTGTTAAGTAGAAATATGCCCACATAACATATTCTCCTTGCTTTCTCCTGATGGAGCAGTTTCTTTGGCTATAGAAAGATGAATTTCCACAGATTCATCAGATAAAATATTCTCTGCCCTTCTTCCTCAGTAGCTGTGAAACTGCCTTTGCAAAATTATGACTGAGGCAGTGAAAGAGATCTAACTTAACTAACTCCATCTTGCTTCCAACCTCCAGGCTGTTCTTGTTCATTCCTGGGCATAGGCTGAACTAACTTTGGGAGAAATTGAGTTTATAGTTTAAACAAAGACGGTAAAAGCCCTTTCCCAAAGCAGATGTTTGTCTTACCTGGGGACTAGTTTGCCTTTGTAAGACTAACATTAGCCACAAGAGTAGAAATTATGGCTTAGGACTCATGCAGCTGAAGGCTGCAAGATTCTGACCCTCCCTAAACGGCTCCTAAGATCAGTGCTGGAGATATTTTGCAGACCCTGCACTTGATCAATCAGCTGGCCCTTCCCCAGATCAATAAACTGGCTCACCTGATCTTGTGGCCCCTAACCAGACTGAATGCAAAAAGACAGCTCTGACTCCCTGTGATTTCATCTCTGACCAATCAGCACGCCTGGTTCACTGGCTTGCCCCCACCCACCAAGTTATCCTTAAAACTCTACTCCCTGAATGCTGGGGGAGTCTGATTTGAGTAATAATAAAATTCAAATTTCCCACACAGCTGGCTTTGCATAAATTACTCTTTCTCTACTGTAATTCCCTTGTCTTAATGAATTGGCTCAGTCTAGGCAATGGGCGAGGTAAACTCCTTGGGTAGTTACAAGTTTGGGGGCTTGTCCAGGATTGCCCTTGTAGCTATCTGCCCATGGTTCAGTGCCCCCACCTCCAGTGATAGATTCAGAAGCCAGCCCAAGTTGCTGCCTAGTTCTCTTGGAGCGGGGACTGACTTTGATACTCCCTCTACTGGTGGGGTGCTGCCAACCCAAGGTGCATGGATTTAATTGCAATGGAGAAAGTCCTGGAGCGATATCCCTTAACTGTAGCCCTATCACAGGCTGTCTGTCAGTAGCCCCGTGGTTGTTGGGGGTCTGGATTGGTGAGTATCTTAGGTGCTGCCAATACCTCTTTCCTTCTTCTGACTAGTTCTGTAGCCCTATGGTGGAATGTCTGTAGCCCCATTGCAGGTTGTCTGTTTGTAGCTCCACTATGGGGTGTCTGTGTCTGTAGCCCCACTACATGGTGACTGTTCAGCTCCTGGGGGCGGGCGGGTCTCAGTTGGCTCTTTCTAACTAGTAGGAAGACTCCTGGTTTGGAATAGTTCTGCTCAGTCAGGAAGATTTTGAGGAAGTTTCTCGGACAGAGAATAGGAGAATAGCTTAGAAGGGATACTCTTGGAGTTTTTGGTTAGGGATCTGATTTGGAAGGCCTTCTGTCCATCTCGTCTTTGTGCGTGTTTGTATATGTGGAAGAGATCTCAGAGGGACTGCTGATGGAAATCTAACAGGCCTAACTCAGAGAACCCTCCTTATTTGTCTGCCCGCATATGATGAGCTCTAAAGAAGGCTCAACAGGCCTGTCTCTCAACGTAACTATCTGTTCTTCCCCTTGCCCAGAGATCCCATTGTGAATTATCATTTAGATGTCACCATCCCTACCTAGAGTGGATCAAAAACAATGGGAACAATGAGAAAAAGTTTGAGCTTTGCCAGGCTGATACTGGGTGTCAAACGAGGTGATTAATGTCTGTTTTGTTATGTGCATTTTGCTGAGATGGAAAATGTTAATTCTGTTCTCCATGCAGCCTGTTGGGCAGCATCTTGCAAATTGAGAATATTGTCTTTGGTTCCATAAAGCAATAAAGGGGATTTTATCTTATAAAATGGCCTGAACCCCACAGCTACAGCACAAAGACTGGTCTCTCTCTCTTTCTCTGTCTGGATAAACAGTAAACTATTTGTCGCCTGTGCAACGGTTTGATTAATAGTGAGACCAGTCTTAGACTATAGCAAATCTGGTGTACTTTGTGCTAACAATTTGTCTTTCTGTGTTCTGTAATGGAGAAAGAGGTATCACAGGATAGAATGTGAGTTTAGGACCCCTATAAGCCTGCTTTTCAAGTCAGCTTGGCAAGCTGGTCAGTCGCAAACTTTGCTACAGGTCCCTGAAACCAATACTGCATGAAATTTCTCTGTCATATTTTGTGTTCTTAAAAGCTTAAACTTATGACCATGTGGGGATATTTTCTTTTGGTTTCCATGACCCAGAGGACAGCAATTTGGAAGTTCATGTCATAGTTAGCCCTAAACATTTTTCTTGAGCAGTTAAAAGCCTTGCAAGCTTGAAATTGGCTTCTCCAGGCTCCTTCTGGGAAAAGCAATAGAAATTTTGCTCAGTGCTGTATGGCTCAGTAGCTAAGGCTTTATCTTTTGACAGTGGTGGCCTGCGTTCAATTGTGGGCTCTGGAATAATTCCTTTCTGGTTTGTTATTTGTGTAACTTTGCCATTTATTGAGGTTTATTTTCCCTTACAGATAGCTTCTGATTTCCTCTCTTGAATTTTTCGTTCTCTGAACTACCTTGTGGAGATTCTAAATCCTGTAAGAAAAGAAACTGTTTGCCACGTACTTAAAGCAACTAGCAGGTCACCTTTGGTAAAGCTCAAAGTTTAACAGAAATATTGGCCACTTGGCATGGCTAAAGTCTGGTAATAGGAGATTTGAAAGGATTTCTTTTTTAAGAGTACTATGGTTAAAAGTCAGCTTAATTAAAAGTGGATAAACAAGCTACAGATGTATTTAAAAGGCCTTTATGTTTTTCTCTTTTTGGAACTTGTTTTTCTGGAAAAAGATTTTTTCTTCTCAGTCGACTGAATTATTTTTCTCCATTTTTTTTTTTTTTGTCTTGACACTCTTAATGCACACATGAGAGGCCCTAAGATAACTTTTTGTAGCTTGGTACTTATTGGGAAAAGCAAAAGGGGTACCACAGACCCATTTTTGGAAAAACAAAACAAAAACCTCTGTTTTCCTCATGAAACCCCAGAACTAAAAGTGGATGGATCTTTCTCAAAATCAAAGGCTCCGTTCTGTTTTGCATTGTATTATCTGACAGTTTTGAGTTTTGAGGGTATCAAAAAATACTTTGTATCATAAGAGAGATTTGGTGTGTAATAACTAGGTAGGAAATATACTTTAAGGGATGGCTAATAGTAGTTATGGAGGGATACCTGACCCTGTCCACTTGCATTAGAGAGAATGCTCTTGGCCACCTGGAAGATAAGGAAACATCTCCATCCCCCACTGGGAGATAAGACTCCCATGAGAGATGGGCTGATTACAAAATGGACTGATTGGCTTGGGTTGCCTTGCAATTAAATGAAGGGTAGAATCATTGCACTGTCTTCTTTCATAACATTTCCCTCCTTTTTTTGATCCAGGATCCAGTATAAAATAGCACTCTTAATTTGGGGGATCTGTCTTTGCCTTCAGCTGCTTATTTGCTGCTTAATTGGGCCTAGAAACACATGCTTTCCTGGCCCTGTTCCTCCAAGGGCTCCACCCTGAAACCAGGAATCCAATTAAGAAACTGGTAAATGAAAAATTTTACAGGTGCTGAATCTTCTGTCTCTCTGTCTGTGTATTTATATTTGTTGTTTGTTTATATATAAAAGAGCTCTGATTAATTGCCTTAAAAAAATAAGTGCTTAAGTCAAATATTTGGTTAGAAAAATAGAAACTTTAATGCCTTTTTGTTCACATGGTTTTAGTAATCTTTTGGAAATAAAGACAGTTTTAAAGATTATTGATAAAATGTCTTGAAAATATAGACATTTGGTCTAAATTAAGGTCAGATATCAGATTTGCTTAATGCATTAAGGTCAAACTGTTTCTTTGACTTTTGAAAATTGTTTGATTTACCTATTTTGGAACATTAGATTACATATAAGGCCTGGGGACATATGGAAAGCCATACCTGCTAGTTATGCTAAAAGAAGTCAGACTTTATTTCTGTCTGATGTCCTAGGCCCCACCCCAGTACATAACTAAAATCGCTTACTTATCAGGTTTTTCACTAAAAATAAAAGTTGCTAAGAGTTAACATTGTAACATCTAGTTGAGACCACCAGGGAAGCAGTTTTACATACAAGGTATGTGGCCTAGCTCAGAGGGTTTTAAAGATTGTCTTAACCTAAAAGAGTAACAGAACAAAACGGAAGGTTTAGCAAAGTGAAAAGGGTTTGTAAAAAGTTGATCTTGTAAAAATTCTGGAGGTATAAACAAGTTGGCTAAGATTTAAAAGAAAAATTATTTAGCTTTTTCCTTAGGGGAAAACATAAATCATAAAACATAAATCTGGGCCCATGTGTCTAAATAAGAGGGTTTTCTTAGAAAATCGATCAACCATTAGATGAAAAATTGTAAAAAGTTCTAAAAGGTTTATGAAAATCAGACTTTATGGTCAAACTAATTAAAACTGGATGGAGATATAAAATTTTATTTTAAAAATAGCTTTAACATTAAAGATGCACTAATGTAAACATGAAATTTGGTTTTCTCTTTTGAAGACAATTTTTATGTACTGTTAAAAGATAATGAAAGTATTTTGTTTTCTCCTTTGGGTAAATGGCAGGAAAAAAAATGGAGGGGACAGAGGGAAGAGACAGATTCAGTTAGCCTCATGCTATCTTCATTTGGTCTTGTTTGGAAAGCTAAGTCTCCTCTATCAGAATAAATGTTTTTCTTTAAAAAAAAATTTTTTTTCAGTTATCATTGTGGCCAAATGAATGGCTTACAGTGATCTGAGATTCTATTTTGTGATATCCAATGTTTTAAACCTTTTCATTTGACAAATGTTCCAGAATAAAATTATAAATTATGTATCTTTCTTACTTAATATTTTATATATTAGGTCCTCTAAAGTCCAAAAATGACATTTGGCTTATTTGGTGCAAAAATCATACAGGAAACATTGTCAAATAGGAAATCGTGTTTTGCTTTATTCGGCCTATATTTGTGTAAATGTGTTATTGATATATGTTCCAAAATTATGTGAAATTCCTATAACTCTAATATGACTTAGTATATGTTATCAGTAATAGTTATAATTATTATGTTAACAGACGGTGTGCCACAGAGGTAACAAATTTCCTTGGTAATCATGTCTTTACCTGTGGTTGCCCCAAAATGTTTTTGTCACCACAGACAATTGTTGTCTCATTTTGGTCCTCTTTAAAAGATGGTTTTATAGTCAGCTATAAAAGCATCTTTTAACAGGTGCTCTTAAATGCAGGATTCTGATTAATAACACTAGAGATTCTGACATTAGAATAGATGAAAAACTTTTGATTAGGCTAGTGACTGTAAGTGCAGGTTTCATATAACTTTAAAAACTGTGCTATTGAAATAGAGAAAAAAGTCAAATTTCTAGGACTCTCATAGAGAACTAATGTGTTAAACATTGCTAAACCTTTTGTTATCAGAGTCAAGAGAATTTATTTCTTTAGAGCAATTTTCAACTTTTAATAAGTGACTAAAATATACTCCTGTGAACAAACTTTGGAGCATATTTATTCCTCTTTTCCTAATTCCTCCCTAATTTGGAAACTCAATTTATGGCAATATAGTTAATTGCATAAGTGCAATAAGAATCTGTTTTCTTTTGTAACAGGACACAATTGGAGAAATTGGTTATTTTACCAAGTCTTTGACTAGAATGGCATGCTTCTTTTAAAGAATTCAAGGTTGACTTATAGAGCAAATTAAAGCCCGTTGGGGAATCTGGCCTCATACCTTGTCCACACGGAGTCCCTGACAAAGTTGCTCACTTGTGGTAAGAAAAGAATGTCACTTTCTAACAGGCCCAGGAACCCCAAGTTATCTTGGGACATCAAGAATCAAGGAAGTTGCCCAACTCATAGGTATTTGAGGGTACAAATCCATGGCTGGGCTCACCTTTTTTTTTTCTGGTGGAGTTTCACTCTTGCTGCCCAGTCTGGAGTGCAATGACATGATCTCAACTCACTGTAACCTCCACCTCCCAGGTTCAAGTGATTCTCCTGCCTCAGCCTCCCAAGTGGCTGGGATTATATGCACCCACTGCCACTCCTGGCTAATGTTGTTTTGTTTTGTCTTGTTTTGCACTTCAGTGGAGACTGGGTTTCACCATGCTGGCCAGGCTGGTCTTGAACTCCTGATCTCAGCTGATCTGCCTACCTTGGCCTCCCAAAGTGCTGGGTTTACAGATGTGAGCCGCTGTGTCTGATCTAGGCTTAGCTTTTAAAAAGTCTTATCTGAGGCCGGGCTCGGTGGCTCACGCCTGTAATCCCAGCACTTTGGGAGGCCGAGGCGGGTGGATCATGAGGTCAAGAGATCGAGACCATCCTGGTCAACATGGTGAAACCCCGTCTCTACTAAAAATACAAAAAATTAGCTGGGCATGGTGGCGCGTGCCTGTAATCCCAGCTATTCAGGAGGCTGAGGAAGGAGAATTGCCTGAACCCAGGAGGCAGAGGTTGCGGTGAGCCGAGATCGCACCATTGCACTCCAGCCTGGGTAACAAAAGCGAAACTCCGTCTCAAAAAAAAAAAAAAAAAAAAAGTACTATCTGAGATACCTCATGTAACAGAGTTCTATCAAAGTCAATTTAAAAAGCCTAAGTGAAAAATAATTATTCTTGCTGCACTTTATGCAAATAATCAGGCCAAGTACAGTAAGACTAAAGTGTATTTTGTAAATAAATCAGTTCCATTATGATTTGCTTTTAATAAAAATGAGGGCTGGAGAGAGAAAAATTATGCTTCAAAATAAAAACTATGGTGCACTGTTGTTGGCTGTTCTTGAGGTTTTTCTGTAGTTTAGGCTAAATTCTAAATTCTTTGTGGGTTAGAAGCCCCAAACTAATGTTTTTAAATCTTTGCTTTTAAAATTGGATATTGTGCTTCTCATCCTAGGACTTGTTATTTACCTTATAGTAGGCTATTTACTTAATCGCTATAGTAAAACTATAGATAAGAGTACTAATATTTTTGCAATGCAAGGCTTGAAAGCCCATCCAGGCTTGCCTGAGTACACTAAGACAGTTGCAAAGCAGTTCCACTCTTCTCACCTTGGGGTTCACTCCCATTCCCACTACATCTCCTGTCAGCCAGAAAAAGCCAGAGCAATTGAAGGCTTTTTCCTTTCATCATAGCTTATACCCTAAGATGAAGGTGTTATAAAACTGAAAAGGAGGGATTGTAACTGCCTTTGCAAAATTGTGACTGAGACAGTGAAAGAGATCCAACTTAACTGACTCATCTTGCTTCCAGCCTCCAAGCTGTCCTTGTTCATTCCTGGGTGCTGGCTGAACTAACTTTGGGAGAAACTTACTTTATAGTTTAAATAAAGACAGTAAATCCCTTTCCCAAAGCAGATCTCCTTGCCTGGGGACTAGATTGCCTTTGCAAGACTAGCATTAGCCACAAGAGTAGAAATTATGGCTTAGGAGTTATGCAGCTGAAGGCTACAAGATTCTTTCCCTCCCTAAACTGCTCCTAAGATCAGTGCTGGAGATATTTTTCAGACCCCGCACTTGATAGACCAGCTGGCCCCTCCCAGATCAGTAAACTGGCTCATCTGATCTTGAGGTTCCCACACAGAAACAGCTCTAGCTCCCTATGATTTCATCTCTGGCCAATCAATGCTCCTGGTTCACTGGCTTCCCCCTACCCACCAAGTTATTCTTAAAAATTCTGCTCCCCAAATGCTTGAGGAGACTGATTTGAGTAATAAAAAAACTTCGGTCTGCCACACAGCCAGCTCTGTGTGAATTACTCTTTCTCTATTGCAATTCCCTTGTCTTGATGGATCAGCTCTGCCTAGGCAGCAGGCAAGGTGAACCCCTTAGGCGGTTACAACTGAGCCATGGCACACAACATTTAGTTAGTAAAACACTTTGCTGTATTAAATACATCCTTTTTTTACAGCCCTGACAGTGCATGCATTTCCAGAAACATGGGTTGATTTTATGAGCACAAAAGGTGGAAGATGAACCCTTTAATGTATTCCTCTCAATGATAAACCTACTTTGCACTGTAACACATAATGCAGTTTCTCAAGGACTTTCCTGTATTTTACAAGCAAAGACTGAGGGTATTTGGTAGATGTGGGATTTGACCTGCAGAATGCTGAAATAACCAAGCTAAGGTCAAACAGGCAGTCCCTGGCCAATTTTGTTCAGAGCCTTGACTTCCTATCTTTTGCTCTAACATTATGTGTTTGATTTTTCTAATCCATCAAGAAAGAAGAAAGAGCTTTAACAGACATTTGACAATGAATTGTTACTTCTTACTCATGTTTATATATAAACCCTTGACTGTCAATGCTATAAAAGACAATTCAAAAGGAAGAAATGCAATTATATTGAAACACCATTCACAAACATCACAACAAGAAATGCAGTCTACTTTAAACTGGTAAGTTCTGGTAGTTGTGAACTTTTTAATGGATTACAGGAGTAAAAATGTTAATTTTGAAATTGGTTATTTGGATCTGAGAACATTGTTTTTCATTGAAATTATATGTATCTACTGATTATGTTCTTGAAAAAGAATGAAAAAGAAAGTCTATTTAATGCATAATGAAGTTAAATAATGGTAATAATACTACTGTTTCAACTATATCTCACACTGTTTTCACGGGAGAAAATATTTTAAGCGCCAGACTTTCAAACCTCGACCATTTCTAAAGCAAATGTGACTGATTTTTATAGTAGCAGCAGTTGCATAAGGAAAAGGCCAGCTGATAGAAAAGTTAGAGATGGGAACAGGTTTCAAAATCAGTCTCTTAATTCTGTATTTCAGTGAGATAAATTACATTGTTTCCTATATGCTCAGATACATCCTCTGAATTTAGAAATAACGAGAAGTTTCTCTTTGACAAATGGAGGTCTGAATGCAGACCATCTGTACCTGAATACAGCTGCAGACCTACATTTTGTTCAAGGCAGACATCTCTCTGCTGGTAGAACAAGACACAAGATAACACACAGAAGGAAGAGTAATTGAGAAGGGAGGAAACATATGTTGGTGAGAAAGAACTTACTTTGTACGAAATATACTAGTAGTAGTCATGGTGAGAAGGAAAAGAAAAGTATTGTATGATGAGCAATACTCAAGCCATGCCTTCAGTACTTAATTGGGAAAATTTGACCTCTGATATGACCACTGGTTTCCAAACTCCTGAAAGGAGGATATTAAATTGAATGATTATTTAATGCCTTTTCAGCTTTAAAATGCTCCATTTATGCTATAAGTCTGAATAAACAATACAACCATAAGGAGAAGGTAAGCAAGAACATGGCAGAGCACCAGTATTGAGGAGATGAAAGCCTGCTGAGAAAGTGACTGCATAACCTGGCCAAACTCCAGCTAAAGGAAATAGAATTCAAGGTTGACAGTAGGACTTGGAAATAAGATAGAGGAATACTTGTTTTAAAAATATGTTTCTTAAACTGCTTTTAGGGTAGCTTCATGAAGAAGCTGGCATCAAGTTCCAGGACATTAATGCATAACACTTCAAATACCTTCTTGTCTTAGCTTGGGATTTACCTTAGAAAATATGATGGGAGTGAATTCACAGGTAGAAAGCAAGTTTTGTCACATTTTGTGTGGTTGTAGATATTTTGAATTAGTCACACTTTTCTCTTTTTGTCTCAAATCACCACTTTCTTTTTATTTTTTTTTAGTTTTATTTTTCTCTTTCCTCCAACCCTACCAAGAAATACTACCACAATAAGTTATTATTGCTGATAAAAGTAAGTCAAAGTCCTTAGGTAGGATGGGGGCGGAATAAGGTTGAGACTTATGGTCCATTGGGGAAATAGATGATTTACAGTGATTGATCCAGGCAGAATCTAAAAAATATATTGAACATCTGGTTGTTTTTAGCAAAATATAAGATTAGGTTATGTGGACAATCTACATGAAATTAGCAATAAATTTATCTAGTAGTTAAATGAAGATGCATATGATGTAAATTCAAATATTAGATGTATCCATTATAATAATTATTGATAATTTACTGTTCTTATCCATGGCCCTAAACATGTCATTTTATAATTGTATTCTTCAGTTTCAAAAACAGATCTAAAAAACCCAAAAATAATTATTTAAAGGCAAAACAAAATCTTAATATCTTAGCAAAGGTAATTTAACAAGAAATTTCATTGTATTCAAACAGAATGAATTTTTATAAGAAATTATATTAGATCATCAAGTACTTCACTTTTTGGTTATGTCTTCACAAGTAAGTGAGGGAAAAATCGCATAACAAAGACATTTATTTAAATATATTGGCATATCATGTCATGAATTATTCCTGTGCTTTAACTCAGTTCATGTTGACTTTGTAGATACAGCTTTAGAAAATATTTTGTACACCACTATGATAAACAAGGTACATATTTATGGACATTTATTGCATTATTCTATTTACAATATTCTTCAGCAGATAGATGATTGTCTACTAGTTAAAATAAAAAATCAAGAGTTTTTTTAAAGAAAGGCATAATTTGTTGCTAAATACTTGGTAAGAACAAATATATTACAAAGAAATAGAAGAAATCAATGAAAATGGAAATATCATTTAAATCTAGAAACAAATTTTCCTTTAGAATTTAAATATTTGAGTAGACGATTTCTATTTCTCTTTAACTTGCATTTGTATGAGTAGCTGAGAAGCCTCATGGCACATGCATGGATAGTGATACTTATGTTACAGGTGGCTGAGCCTCACATGAAAATATGATTCACCAGTTATGTCATGTTTACTTGATAATGTTCAACAAATTTTGAACACTTAAAAAGTATGGGGCATTATGTTTTACTTTAACATTCTTAATATCTAAACTGGACACATATGGCAATGTCACACTCACAGGGAGCACATTTACTTTTCACTTTTGTTTTGAAAGCACTTTGAAAAGTTAAAAGTAGTATATAACCATAAGAATGCAGTGGGCTTTCCTGTACTGTAAATGTTGAGCACAAAAACCTGTAGACAAATAACATAGTAAATATGGGACATTGATTCTTGGAACTTGATTGTAGAAGAGAATGCTTCAGATGAGATTATCTACAGGTTTCTAGAATGTTCTTACAAGCAAGGATATCTTAGGACACCAGAGAAAAATGAGACAGCAGTTTCCCATAAGTAAGTTCTGATCTCTTTTCTCACAGTCAGATGTACCAAGGGAGAGACTATTGGCTCTCAGTCTTCGGCTTTTTAAAAAAAAATTTAACCTATTTGTTACCATTCATGTACATAGAAAGAAAGGGAAGATGCAGTTGAAACATACTGGTCAGGATACCCACGAGTTATTTTGTGTATGTGCCTTCTTCAAATGCAGCAAAAATTGTTGTATTAATTTTTTAATAAAAGTCATGTTTTTGACCTCTGTTTATCAAAAAGCTTTTAGTCTTATATTATGAAGACAATTTAATGAAAGTAATGACTTAGAAAAGTGAGAAACTTTAAATAAAAAGTCAATTTCTTTCCGCTGTCATGGAATGAGGTAGATGAGAAGCATGAATGTGAGACAACTCTGAGTTTGATTAACTATACTTTTAGACAATCTGTGTTATAAAAAATAACATTTGGAAGTACTGGAGTTGTACTTCTTAGGTAAGGTTACAAAGCCAATGTTTATTGTAATTAATGATTTAATCATCCTTCTGAAAAACATTCTTAGCAAGTCACAAGAATCTAAGTGATGAAACATAATATTTTTAGCAATTGTTTCCATGAAAAAGACAGTCAACATTAATAAAATAATAAAAGCAACAAAATGCAAGTCTCTGTCATCACAGGTCTGTTTGAGAAGCAAACAGCTTTACTTCTCTGAGAGATGATGTCACAAGCTCTGCCTTTCACTATTCCAAAGAGCTACTTACAGGCTTTTTACATGAGATGAAAGGCTTCATAATCCAAGAAGTTCATGGATCACTTTAATGTCATCCTTTCCAGAAATTTTTATTGATTATTAAAGATAAGCCTTCTCCCTGTTTTATAGAAGAAATTTTTCTTGTTCATTACAGCCCAGCTGATGGGTGCAAAGGCTTTTATTAGGGTTTTATTGCATTAATAAGATGCCATGTTGCATCCTTCACAACAATTGAGCGAATTCCATTTCACGTTTCCTCTGCCCACAATAACATTTGTACCAATTATCAGGATTGAAAATGATGTCTAGGTCGCATTCTCAAAGTTAGAAAAGGGATTGACCTGTCAATCTGATCACATAAAAGGGTGGGCTATATGGCCTTGAAATAAAGCTTTAAAAAATCAGGCAGATATAAGACAAAATAAACAAATATTGCTAGCAGATCTGCAGAAATGTAGTAGTGGTAATTTTGTTGGATATGCAAGTAGAAATTGTCCATTAAACCAGAAGTAAGGGCCACAAAAGTTTTTTAAAAATTCATTCCAAATAATGCAATATAACAATCAAGATGAACAAAGCATCAATACCTGTTTTACTTACAGTTTTAATATATTTTATTCCTTAGCTTAACACTATTTTATTTTGGTATAGAAGTTCTCTATTATGTACTTCTTTCAATAATTTCTTGTATGACTGAATTAGTTGTCTCCATTACGGTTGAAGATTCCAGTACCCCTAAGCTCAGTCTCTCCTATCCAGCATTACATTTCTCACATTTTTCATTCCCCCCAGTTGTATAACATTATGTATGAATGTCCTCTTAAATAAATTAAGCTCCTAGAGTTCTTTCTTGTTCTTGGACTGAAAGTAGACATCTAAGTGTCTACCATCATAAAAAGGTACTATCCATTTATTTTTCATATTGGAAGTCATCAATTAAAAGTTGAAGAAAGAATGCATTCATTTGGTCAAGATTTCATAAGTGTCTTCTTATGTGCCAGGAACTCTAGGCACTAGAGATAGAGCTATAAACAAAATGGAAATCTTTGCTATCATAAACTTATATGATGTTGATATAGATAGATAATAAACAAAATAAATGAGTAAAATAAAAAGTATATAAGATAGTTGATAAGTGTTGTAGAGGAAAATTAAATAGGCAAGGGAGACAGAGGGCGTTGAAGAAAGGGGAAGTTAGTTATGTGAAGGAGCAAAATAGACCCTACCCAAAAAGTCACATATAAGTAAATTTCCAAATGAAGTGAGCAAGGAAGTCATCAGGATATCTCAGAGAAGCTCCTGGAATAGGCATAGGAAAAGACAGATGCAGACAGGAGCCTTCTGGTCTTGGTGAAAGAACTAGCGTAGCTAGAATTAGTGCTGAGAGGAGAAACCAAGGTGTTAGAGGTAAAGGTGTGAATTTTGGAGGAAAAACACCAAGGGAGGCAGATTGTTTAGAACATTGTGGGTCATTCCAAAATGTTAATCTTTCCCCGAGTGAGTTAAAAGCCAGTGGACTCGAATTTGAAATAATTTTAGTCTTCTCTTTAACAGTTATAATGCTTTGAGAAACTTTTTGTTGGAGAAATTAAAGAACTATAATTCAATTATTTTTGCAAATATATTAAACTCTAGCCGCTCACTTCATGTTGTAGGTAGGTATTATTTTAAAATAGTTTTTTTAAAATGCTAAATCGGTCAGGCTAAGAAGAATTTTTGTTTGTTTCTGGAGGCCAGTTGAGTTAGCCAGTATCACTCAGTCCATGGCATTAAGACAGCAGTTTAGAAATTTAACATGAAGCAGGGCTGAATTCCTATCTGCTTGTGATGCTGAACACAATAGTAATCAGAATGAATTAGAAATTTCATAGTTGTAGTAGAAATTTTAATAAGAAAAAATATTTGTTAAAACTCATTTTAGTGGGAAAATTTTGTTGTCACCAGGAAAAGTTTTTTGGAGCCTTAATAATAATTATGAATAGTTATTTATTTCTTCAAAAGCAATAGATAACTGTTGGGGAAACCCCTGTCTTTACTAAAAATACAAAAATTAGCTGGGCGTGGTGGCACATGCCTGTAATCCCAGCTACTCAGGAGGCTGAGGCCAGAGAATTGCTTGAAACCAGAAGGTGGAGGTTGCTGTGAGCTGAGATTGTGCCACTGCACTCCAGCCTGGTCAACACAGTGAAACTCTCTTAAAAAAAAAAAAAAGGCAATAAATAAACTCTTCGCATGTATTATCTTACTCATACTACTGTTATTATCACCTACTACTATTAATATGTCATTATAATATAGTAATATCATAACCACTCCTATTAGTAATGGTGGTATGACCACTATTTTAATGAAATGAAAAAATTAACCTTAAGCTTAAAGATGTCAAGTGATTTTCATGATGCCTAAGAACCAGAATTAGCTTCCAAATCTAGTTTTGAAGATTCTAGAGGCCAAGCAGTATGGATACTTTTTCTGCCTTATCAAGTTAACAATGGTAAACTTATAAATCAACTTGCAAAGCTATTACAAATAGAAGCATCTTGTGCTATGATTGTAACGCACTGCTGTGTATGGGTGACACAAAGTAGGAGTCCATAAAATACTAGTCCTTTCACCACGTTCCTTCCTAATTGGTAAAGACATTACTTATTTTAAAAAGAACAACAGAAGACTGAACATGGAGTATGTTTTAAAAAAAATGCCCTTTGTTTTGCTAAACTTGTTTATAATACTGGCCATTTTGTAAGAAAAGGCACTCCTCTGTTGATGCTTGCAGTAATTCTCTCCACGACAGCAGCACAGACTATACACATATCATGGTAATTTTAGAGTAGAAACATATCAATCACAATTTGTACATGTAATTTTGGAAGGCATAGTGTGTTATGCACTGTCTTCTAAGAATGTGTTTGTTTTGCAAGGAAATAAAATGCAACTCTGCATTAAATGTTACCAAATATATATATATATATATATATATATATATATATATATATCCATGTATATATATCACCACTGTGTTTGACCTATGTTTGACAAACTCTTGTAAATATGGACTTTGACATGTATAAATTTGACAATTCTTAATCATTTAGAATCTTAATCCCTATTCCAAAGGATTATTCTTTTGTACAACTAAAACCAGGCTCTCATTTTCTTTGTATAACTCCCTCCTAACTTCCATCCCCTAGCTTTAACTTTGGGTCATATCAGATGAGGTTATTAATTTTGTTCCCCAGTTATCCCATTCACACACTGGAAGGTACATTAATTCTAACCAGTGTCTAATACCATCCTCAGAGTCCATGTTATGAGACTAACTTGTAACGAGATCTTTTTGGCTTCTTCAGTAAAACTAAACCTTCTTGGATAATATCCAAGATATATCTGTCTTAAATCAAATTATGCCCTACAGAATGTGGCAAGGTGAATGTAGACAAGAGTAAATACATCTCTGTCTTCAGCAAAACAGTAACTTTAATTAAATGCTAATTTGTTACCTATAATACTATGTAGTTTTAAAAGAGATTTCAAATATATTATCTCATTCTTTACAGCTGTCCTGTGTGATAGGTAGAATGGAAATTATACTCATATTTTACCCTTGAGGAAACAAAAACTCTAATACAATAAGCAAATTGTCTCAGGTGAGACACCTTCAAAGAATTAAAGTTGGTTTCAAGTTGAGGATTTCTGACTCTTATTCCAGAGCTCTTCTTATCACACATCATGTCTAAGTGAGAAAGCTGAAGTGAAGTCAATCATAAATATGTGGGTGAAATATAAAATATTTTCTTTGGGGACAAATATACAGAGAAATCTTGGAATCATTCTTTGTTTAGAAATACAGGATTTTCTTGCAACTGTCAAACCAAGTTCCATTTTGCTGAGAGCACATTCTGCAATTTTTTGGGAATAATATCTTTTTTAGGACTATCAAACACACCAAAAATTGGTACTAGTGAAAGGAAACTTGCCCAGTCAGATATTAAACAATATTATAAGATAAACAGTAACTTTTAAAATGTGGTACTAGTGCACAGTGAGCATGGAGCAGCTCAAGAGCAAACTCAAATATGTTAAAGAACTTTTATATGCTCCAAAAGAAATAGAGGTGGAAAAGTTAAATTCTTCAAAAAATGGTGTTAGAAAGAATATCCATCTTTTTTATTCATCTCACAACAGGGATTGAAATATATTCCAAGTGGATGAAAGAATTAAATGCAAATAAAATGCATAGGCAGGTATTTAAAAAATTGGGAATCCTAGATATGATTGCTCTAGTCGTGTGCAGCTGCACAACAGCACACACACCTAGGTGAGTGGTTTTTTTTTTTTTAATGTAAAAGAGTATTTTAATTCTTGTCCTTGGAAACTACAAAGATTACACATGATTTGGAAATGAGACTGTACCAAATGATGGCCAAAGAAGAATCATCCTCTACTCCTCTTTTGTCTGGTCACTCAGAAATATAATATTATCAGCTATGATTGTTGTTGCTTGTCACCTCACATTATTTTTATCCATGTATTCACCATAATCTACTTTCTCTTCCACATAAATTGGAGACCCCTTTTTCACATACTGATATACCACATCTCTGAGGCCTGACTGGAACACTGATATTCTATGCCATGTTGTCTTTTGACTGACACAGTCCATTTGGTAAACTTCACTGTCACCTGATTGCCATATCTCATTTGTTGCTAGAGAAAATATTGTGACTGGATTTTTTCCTTCCACTTGTCTCAAGATAGGGTACTGACTCACTCACCCAAGTAACTGCACACAATTCTAGGATCTTTCAAAAACCAACTGGTAGTTGTTTCAGACACATGTCTTACAAACTGATGAAGCACCTAAGAGGTGCTCCCAAGTATTTTCAAAATCCAGCTCTCATTAGCTCTAATACAGGTCTTCGAAACACAGCTTCTCTTTTCTTACAGTCTGATCTTGAGGCTCTTCACATCACTGCCTCCCGATCCACCCAGGATTGCACACAGCCAAAACATAGATTCCAGCACTTCCCTTGCACCCACCCTCCCTGCCTCCCTTACCTGATGCTCTCGGTGAGTTGTTTTAACAACTTGTAACTGATTTTTTTGTTGGGAAATAATTTTTTAAATGGGAAAGCTATTTAAAAATTACGTGAGATTCATATATTTGACCATATCAACACAGTTGAATATTATACCTCAAACTTTAAAAAAATTAAGACAAAGAATAACTGGTAAAAACATTTGCAATAAATATTATATCCTCACAGGATTTGTGTATCAATTCATGTATATGTAATGACCAACCCCTAAATCCCCAGAAATACCATTCATTGCTTCTATAAATTAGGGTAATGTTAAAAGGTATAACAAAAATATCCTGGATTATAAAATGGCTCAAACATAATATAAACAAGCATTTGTAAACTTTTTATACTAGGTCCACTATAGCAGTCTGGTGAAGCTTAAACCCATTCTCAAAATAAGTTTTGATTTCTTTTTATTTTATATATATATTTTATTTTTATAGATTTAAGAGGTAGAAATGCAATTTTGTTACATGGATACATTGTGTGGTGGTAAAGTCTGGGTTTTTGGGGAAAACATAACCCAAATAGGATACATTGTACCTGCTAAATAATTTCTCATCCATCATTCCCCTCCCACTCTCCCACCTTTCTGAGTCTCCAACCTTTATTATTTCACTCTGTATGTCCATGTGTACATATTATCAAAATAATGTTTTTAAACACATTACTATTTTTAAGTTTCACAAGAAACTAATTATATTGAAATACAGTGCTAAAATATTAAAATCATTTATGATATAATAATAGAGATGTATCTTTATTAAAACACCAGATAAAATATAGCAGCAGGTTTATTACTACTATATTTTTTGAATCTTGAATTAAATTTCACATATTTGCTACAATTGTTGTGTGATACAAAAATATTTTTCATAGGTACTGCTAATACTGCTTTGTTGTCTACAGTCATAACAGAAGAAAATGCTAAATTGACATAAGAAAGACAGTGAAATAATATTTTTTCCCATTCCAAGTTCACGGGCCCTCTGAATTCAATCTACAGACCCCTTGGAGATCTGTGGGTCCAAAATTAGAAGCTAATGTAATAGAAGTTTATTTCTTGCTCATATAATATTATTTTATGGGAAGGCAAGATAGTAGGATTCAGGTGAAAGAGATCTCAGGGGCTGATCCAGGGACCAGCTGAAGGAGGCTTGCTTTGTTCAATATGCAGTTTCCAAAGTCATCATCACTGTTCCTATCCCAGCTAGATAAAAGAGAAGAAGAATATATAGAGATATATATGAGAGAATTTTGGGAACCTGGAAATGGTGTACATCATGTCTACTCATGTTCTGCTGATTAGAACTCACTGACATGAACATACCTATCTGCAAGGACAGACAAGAAATATAGATAAGCAGTATCCCCAAGAATAAGAGATGCTGGGCTTTGATGAGTAGGTAATAGTCTGCCAAATCACCCATCATAATAGCAATTGTATTTCTTTTTTTTTTTTTTTTTAATTGTAATTTAGGTTCTGGGATACATATGCAGATCATGCAGGATTGTTGCATAAGTACATATTTGGCAAGGTGGTTTGCTGCCTTCATCCCCCCATCACCTATATCTGGTATTTCTCCCCTCATTATCCTTCCCAACCCTCCCCACTCCCTCTGTTTCTCTGCTAGCCCCCCAATATTGACTGCGGAGTGTGATGCTCCCCTCCCTGTGTCCACGTGTTCTAATTGTTCAGCACTCACCTATGAGTGATAACATATGGTGTTTGGTTTTCTGTTCTTGTGTTAGTTTGCTGAGAATGATGGTTTCCAGGTTCATCCATGTCCCTGTAAAGGACACAAACTCATGGTTTTTTATGGCTGCACAGTATTTCATGGTATATATGTGCGACATTTTCTTTATCCAATCTATCGATGATGGACATTTGGGTTGGTTCCAGGTCTTTGCTATTGTAAACAGTGCTGCAGTGAACATACGTTTGCATGTGTCTTTATAATAGAACAATTTACAATTATTTGGGTGTATAGTCATTAATGGGATTGCTGGATCAAATGGTATTTCTATTTCTAGGTCCTTGAGGAATCGCCACCTTGTCTTCCACAATGGTTGAACTAATTTACGCTCCCACCAACAGTGTAAAAATGTTCCTATTTCTCCACATCCTCTCCAGCATCTGTTGTCTTCAGATTTTTTAATGATTGCCATTCTAACTGATGTGAGATGGTATCCCAATGTGCTTTTGATTTGCATTTCTCTAATGACCAGTGATGATGAGCATTTATTCATATGTTTCTTGGCCTCATTGATGTCTTTTGTAAGTGTCTGTTCATATCCTTCACCCACTTTTGAATGGGTTTGTTTGTTTTTTTCTTGTAAATCTGTTTTAGTTTTTTATAGATTCTGGATATTAGCCCTTTGTCAGATGGGTAGAGTGCAAAAATTTTTTCCCATTTTTTTGGTTGCCTGTTCACTCCAATGATTGTTTCTTTTGCTGTACAGAAGCTCTGGAGTTTAATTATATCCCATTTGTCTATTTTGGCTTTTGTTGCCATTGCTTTTGGTGTTTTAGTCATGAAGTCCTTGCCTATGTCTATGTCCATGTCCTGAATGGTTTTGCCTAGGTTTCCTTCTAAGGTTTTTGTGATGTTAGGTCTCATGTTTAGATCTTTAATCCATCCGGAGTTAATTGTAGTGTAAGGTGTCAGGAAGGGGTCCAGTTTCTGCTTTCTGCACATGGCTAGCCAGTTTTCCCAACACCATTTATTAAACAGGAAATTCTTTTCCCATTGCTTGTTTTTTCAGGTTTGTAAAAGATCAAATGATTTTAGATGTGTGGTATTGCTTCTGAGTCCTCTGTTCTGTTCCATTAGTCTATGTCTCTGTTTTGGTACCAGTATCATACTGTTTTGATTACTGTAGCCCTGTAGTATAGTATGAAGTCAGGCAGCATGATACCTCCAGCTTTGTTCTTTTTGTTTAGGATTGTTTTGGCTATGCGAGCCCTCTTTTTGTTCCATATGAAGTTTGAAGTGGTTTTTTCCAGTTCTGTGAAGAAGGTCATTGGTAGCTTGATGGGGATAGCATTGAATCTATAAATTACTTTGGGCAGTATGGCCATTTTCATGATGTTGATTCTTTCCAACCATGAGCATGGGATATTTTTCCATCTGTTTGTGTCCTCTCATTTCATTGAGCAGTGGTTTGTAGTTTTGCTTGAAGAGGTCCTTTACATCCTTTGTTAGTTGTATTCCTAGGTATTTTATTCTCTTTGTAGCAATTGTGAATGGGAGTTCACTTTTGATTTGGCTCTCTGTTTGTCTGTTATTGGTGTATAGAAATGCTTGTGATTTCTGCAAATTGATTTTATATCTTGAGACTATGCTGTAGTTGCTTATCCGTTTCAGGAGATTTTGGGCTGAGATGATAGAATTTCCCCAATATACAATCATGTCATCTGTGAATAGAAGTAATTTGACTTCCTCTCTTCCTATTTGAATACTCTTTATTTCTTTCTCTTGCCTGATTGCCCTGGCTAGAACTTCCAATACTATATTGAATAGGAGTGGTAAGAGAGGGCATCCTTATCTAGTGCCAGATTTCAAAGGGAATGCTTCCAGATTTTGCTTGTTCAGTATGACATTGGCTGTGGGTTTGTTATAAATAGCTTTTATTATTTTGTGATACGTACCATCGATGCCTAGTTTATTGAGGGTTTTTAGCATAAAGGGCTGTTGAATTTTGTCAAAGGCCTTTTCTGCATCTATTGAGATAATAATGCAGTTTTTGTCTTTGGTTCTGTTTATGTGGTGGATTACATTTGTAGACTTGAGTATGTTGAACCAGCCTTGCATCCCCAGGATGAAGCCTACTTGATCATGATGAATAAGCTTTTTGATTTGCTGTTGCATTCTGTTTGCCAATATTTAATTGAAGATTTTTATGTCGATGCTCATCATGGATATTGGCCTGAAGTTTTCTTTTTTAGTTGCATCTCTGCCTGGTTTTGGTATTAGGATGATGTTGGTCTCACAAAATAAGTTGGGGAGGATTCCCTCTTTTTGTATTGTTTGGAATAGTTTCAGAAAGAATGGTACCAGCTCCTCTTTGTAATTCTGGTCGAATTCGGCTGTAAACCCATCTGGACCTGGGCTTTTTTTAGTTGGTAGGCTATTAATTGCTGCCTCAACTTCAGCCATTGTTATTGGTCTATTCAGGGAGTCAGCTTCTTCCTGGTTTAGTCTTGGGAGAGTGCAAGTGTCCAGGAATTTATCCATTTCTTCCAGGTTTACTGGTTTGTGTGCATAGAGTTGTTTGTAGTAATCTCTGATGGTAGCTTTTATTTCTGTGGAATCAGTGATGATGTCCTTTTTATCATTTTTTATTGTATCTATTTGATTCTTCTCTCTTTTCTTTTTCTTTTTTTTATTAGTCTGGCTAGCAGTCTATCTATTATTTTGTTGATCTTTTCGAAAAACCAGCTGCTGGATTTGTTGATTTTTTGAAGGGTTTTTGTGTCTCTATCTCCTTCAGTTCTGCTCTGATCTTAGTAATTTCCTGTCTTCTGCTAGCTTTTGAGTTTTTTTGATCTTGCTCCTGTAACTCTTTCAATTTTGATGATAGGGTATCAATTTTAGACCTTTCCTTGCTCCTCATGTGGGCATTTATTGCTAGGAATTTCTCTCTAGACACTGCTTTGAATGTGTCCCAGAGATTCTAGTATGTTTTGTCTTCATTCTCATTGGTTTCAAAGAACATCTTTATTTCTGCCTTTGTTTCATTGTTTATCCAGTCTACATTCAGGAGCCAGGTGTTCATTTTCCATGAAGTTGTGTGGTTTTGAGTCAGTTTCTTAATCCTGAGTTCTAATTTGATTGCACCGTGGTCTGAGAAACTGTTTGTTCTGATTTCTGTTCTTTTGCATTTGCTGAGGAGTGATTTGCTTCCAATTATGTGGTCAATTTTAGAGTAAGAGCCATGTGGTTATGAGAAGAATGTATATTCTGTGGATTTGGGGTTAAAAGTTCTGTAAATGTCTAGTAAGTTTGCTTGGTCCTGATCTGCATTCAAGTCCTGGATTTCCTTGTTGATTTTCTGTCTGATTGATCTGTCTAATATTGACAGTGGAGTGTTAAAGTCTCCCACTATTATTGTGCCAGAGTCTAAGTCTCTTTGCAGGTCATTAGGGACTTGCCTTATGTATCTGGGTGCTCCTGTATTGGGTGCTTATATATTCAGGATCATTAGTTCTTCTTGTTATATTGATCCTTTTACCATTATGTAATGCCCTTCTTTGTCTCTTGATTTTTGTTGGTTTAAAGTCCATTTTATCAGAGACTAGGATTGCCACCCCTGCTTTTTTTGCCTCCGTTTGCTGGTAAATCTTCTTCCATCCCTTATTTTGAGTCTACGTGTGTCTTTGCACATGAGATGGGTTTCCTGAATACAGCACATTGATGCTTCTTGGCTTTTTATCCAATTTGCTAGTCTGTGTCTTTTGATTGGGGCATTTAGCCCATTTACATTTAAGGTTAATATTGTTACGTGTGAATTTGATCCTGCTATTTTATTACTGGTTGGTTGTTTTGCCCTTTGGTTGGCATAATTTCTTCATTGCATTGTTGGTCTTTATCTTTTTTTTTTTTTTTTTTATGCAGTGGATGGTATTGGTTTTTCCTTTCTGTGTTTAGTGCTTCCTTTGGGAGCTCTTGCAGGGCAGGTCTCATGACAAAATCGCTCAGCAACTGCTTGCCCAAAAGGATTTAATTTCACCTTCACTTATGAAGCTTAGTTTGGCTGGATATGAAATTCTAGGTTGAAAGTTCTTTTCTTTAAGGATGTTGAATATTGGCCCCCACTCTCTTCTGGCTTGTAGGGTTTCTGCAGATAGATCCACTGTGAGTCTAATGGGCTTCCCTTTGTCAGTGACCCAACCTTTCTTTCTGGATGCCCTTAGCATTTTTTCCTTCATTTCAGCCCTGGTGAATCTGACGATTATGTGCCTTGGGGTTGCTCTTCTAGAGGAGTATCATTGTGATGTTCTCTGTATTTTCTGTATTTGAATGTTGGCCTGGCTTGCTAGGTTGGGGAAGTTCTCCTGGATAATATCCTGAAGAGTGTTTCCCAGCTTGGATTCATTCTCCCCATTATCTTCCAGGACACCAATCAGGCATAGATTAGGTCTTTTCACATAATCCCATATTTCTTGAAGGCTTTGTTCATTTCTTCTCACTCTTTGTTGTCTTTCTTGCCTTCTAGTTTTGTTTCATTGATTTGATCTTCAATCTCTGATATTCTTTCTTCTGCTTGATCTACTCAGCTATTGAAACTTGTGTATGCTTCATGAAGTTCTTGTGCTATGTTTTTCAGCTTCATCAAGTTGTTTATGTTCTTCTCTAAGCTGGTTATTCTAGTTAGCATTTCAACTAATCTTTTTTCAAGGTTTTTAGTTTCTTTGCCTTGTTATAGAACATGTTCCTTTAACTCAGGGAAGTTTGTTATTACCCAGCTTCTGAAGCCTGCTTCTGTCAATTTGTCAAATTCGTTCTCCATCCTGCTTTGTTCCCTTGCTGGTGAGGAGTCGTGAACTCATGGTGGGGGAGAGACGTTCTGTTTTTTGATGGTTTCATTCTTCTTGCACTCATTTCTCCCCATCTTTTCGATTTATATAGTTTTGATCTCAGGTAGCTGCCTGGGGAGGCCTTTCCTTTGTCGTCCTGCAGAGGCACTGCTGGGCTGCCACAGATTCAGTGGAGCTGCTGCATCTTTTATTTACTCAGGAAAATTACGCAGGTTTCTGTAATGGCAGCTTCCCTTCTGCCCACCGAGCTGGAGCATTCCTGGTTACTCTCTAACTGACGTTCTGGGTGCCTTACTCTGGAGTGAGAGTTTTTTGGCCTGTTGGGTTTTGTGCAGCAGTGGGAGGACCCGTCCTGCCATTTGGGCTGTTTCCCTGTGTTCCATTTCCCTTCTTACTGGGGGGCAGGTAGCTCTGTCCCACCGGCTTTTTGACTTTCTCAGTGTCAGCCAGTGCTTCTGCCTAGATCTGTGCTGACAGCCCCAGTGCCAAAGTTGCTGTTTTGTCCTGTTCAGGCAGCTTACTAAGGCTTTTCAGCCTGGTGAAGATCTCCTGTTCTGTGGGTTGTAGAGGGCTTGGGTAGAGCACTGTATCCGAGCTGAAGTCCCAGAGCGGGAGATCCCCTGGTCAGTTGCATGCTCCTCCTGGGTGGCGCAGTGCCCCATCTTGCTGCAACTTGCCCTATTTGGTTTATACCCACTGTCTGACCAGACCCACAAAATGAACCTGGTACCTCATTTGGAATTGTAAGACAATTTGGCTTCTGCATCTTTCTTGCTGGGGGCTGCTTTCTGGAGCTGCCTTTTATTGGGCCATCTTGGGATCCCCCCAGCAATTGTATTTCTAATGACTATCCTCAACAAGGTAAAGTTTAGAATGAAGAAATAGGAATTGTTGTGGAAATGAATTATGTAATACAAAAATGCATTTTGAAGAGAAAACCATCAAGAAGAATCGAGATTTTAAAATAATGTTCAGGCACCTTGATCCGTTACTTTAATTCCTATTAATTTTTAAGATTATAATACAAACTGACGAAAAATTTACACACAAATCATTCCCAGAAGCATTATCTTAAAATACAATTATTTATTATCAGAAATATAAAATAACCAAAAATTCAATTAGCATTGCCAATGAAATTGAGGTATGACCATATGATAGATTATCATGTTTATAAGAGCTTTCATATGTAATAGCTGAAATTTCTTGAATGTTTATTATATGTTAGGTATTGTGCTTACTGCTTTACATACATGCCCTATGTCCTCTCAACAACCCCATGAGACACTCTATTTATCCCATTTCAAATATGAAGAAACTGAATCTCAGCAAAACTAAGTGCTTTGCTGAGAAATATAAAGCTCTGATAAATCTTGACTGATTGCCCACTTAGAATCTGCTCTCTCTTCTTGATAAAATCCTAATCTTTCAAGAAGCGCATCGTTTCGGTGGGGGGGGGGTTGGAAATGTGCTCAGTTAAAAATACTGCACCTCCAGACTAACACAATTGAGGCTGTTTATGTGCCTATCCATGGCCAATGCAATTTAAGAAGGAATTGCCATTATAAAGGAAGACGTATCTAGCATGAGCCTGTTCAGATTTCTGGCCTTCATCTTTTCACTCTTCTTCTCCTAAAGGAAAACTGTAGGGACTCAGCACACTCAGCATGCCTGGAGGCAGTTGACAACAAAGGTAACAGTTTGGGCTTGTATGCACTGACTTCAGAGTCCCTCCTGTGAGCTCAGCATGAAATGATCAGAAAAATTCATAGCCCACAGCTTCTCCCTAGGGAGAGAAAGAGAAGACTGAACATAATCTAATGTTGAGACATTTTTGGGAGCTGCCTGAGGACTGATTTTTTTGGTCTCTCCTGTCTTAGAGCTCTGATGGGACACAGCATACTGGGAATAAAAAATAAAAATAGTTGGATAGTGTGTTGCTGCTCCAGAGGACATGCAGTACTCTGGAGACATCAGTGGAAACAAGGTATCATAAACTCCTGAAACAGAAACCGGAAAATCCCTTTAAATAGAGATTTACAGGCACACATCTAGAGAAGTCACATCCACAAAAAAATTTTCAGAGCCCCCTAAAATCTGTAGCTGGGTTGACTGGTGGAGATCTACTGTAGGAAGCCAATCTATAAACATTGGAAGGGGTGGCTGTTTTTTCAAATGTTTAGACACCAATACAAAATGTCAAGCACAAAGAAATAAGAAAATATAGAGCAAACAAATATAAGTAAATCTTCAGAAACCAATGCCAAAGAAACAGAGGTATATGAATTACCTAACAAAGAGTTCAAAATAACCATTATAAAAATGCTCAACAAGTATTGGAAACAATACATAAACAAAAGGAGTATTTCAATAAAGAGATAGAAAGTATATATTGTTTTAAAAAACAAAAAAAAGTGAAAATGAAGAATCCAATAACTGAAATAAAAAATTTCCTAAAAAAATTCAACAGCTGACTTGATCAAGCAAAAGTACAAGTAAACTTCAAGACAGGCCATTTAAAATTATCCAGTCTGAGGAACGAACCGAAAAAAAATTTTTTTAAAAAGAGAAGAAAACTCCAGGGACTTATGGGAAACAGTGATGTGAACTGATAAACATATGATAGTAGTCCCAGAAGGAGCAGAGAGAGAAAAGGAAGCAATCTTATTTTTTAAATAATGGAATTCTCCTACCTGCTGCCTTCTGAAGAAGGTGACTTGCTTCCCCTTCACCTTCTGTCATGAGTGCAAGTTTCCTGAGGCCTCCCCAGCCATGCTGAACTGATGCTGAGGCTGCAATATCATTAACATGCAAGGATGAGAGGAATGAAGCACCCCATCTTGTAAAGACTGTGCCCCATAGGCACAAGCAAAGATTTTATGACCAAAACCTCAAAAACAACTCCAACAAAAACAAAAATTGACAAATGGGATCTAATTAAACTTAAGAGGTTCTGCACAGAAAGAGAAACTATCATCAGAGTGAACAGACAACCCATAAAATGAGAGAAAGTTTTTGCAATCTATTCATCTGACAAACATCTAATATCCAGAATATACAAGTAACTTAATGAAATTTACAATAAAAAACAAGCAACCCCATTAAAAAGTGGGCAAAGAACACAAACAGACACTTTTCAAAAGAATACATATGTGCACCAACAAACATATGAGAAAAAGATCAATATCACTGATCATTAGAGAAATGCAAATTAAAACCACAATGAGATACCATCTAATGCCAGTCAGAATGGTGATTATTAAAAAGACAAGTAAGAACCGATGCTGGCCAGACTGCAGAGAAATAAGAACGTTTTTACACTGTTGGTGAGAATGTAAATTAGTTCAACCATTGTGGAAGATAATATGACGATTCCTCAAAGCTCTAGAACCAGAAATATCATTTGACCCAGCAATCCCATTACTGGGTATATACCCAAAGGATAGAAATTACTCTATTATAAAGTGATACATGCACACATTATGTTCATTGTAGCACTATTCACAACAACAAAGATATGGAATCAACTCAAATGCCCATCAATAATAGACTGGATAAAGAACCTGCGGTGTGTATATACCAAGGAATACTATGCAGCCATAAATAGGAACAAGATCATGTTTTTTACAGGGACATGGATGGAGCTGGAAGCCATTATCCTCACCAAACTAATGCAGGAACGGAAAACCAAACACCACACATTCTTATCTATGTGAACAATGTGAACACATAGACAAAGAGAGGAGAACAACACACACTGGGGCCTGTTGGAAGGGGCCAAGAAGAGGGAGAGAATCAGGAAAAATAGCTAATGCATGCTGGGCTGAATACCTAGATGACAGGTTGATAGATGCAGCAAATCACTACAAAATAATCATTGAGACACCAAGGAAGACAATGAAAGAGAGACAAAAAAGTTAAAAGAGATAGACAAAAGAATAAAATGGCAATAATAAATCATTACCTATCAATATTTCTAAATGTAAATAGATTAAATTCCCCCATCAAAAGACACAGAGTGTCTGAATGGATACAAGAAAACTCAACATTTTACTTTCTATGAGAGAATAATTTTAAATTTAAAGACACACAGACTGAATGTTAAAAGATGGAGAAAAGTTATTCCATGAAAATAGTAACCCAAACGTAGCAGGGATGGCCATGTTTGTATCAGACAAAATAGACTTAAGTAATAAACTGCCACAAGAAATAAAGATGGACATTATATAATTATAAAAGGGTTAGCTTGCCAGGAAGATAAAACAGTTATAAAGCATATGCATCTGTATCAGGGTACCTAAATATACAAAGTAAAGATTGACATAACTGAAGGGAGAAATGGCAATACAATAGTATTAGAATACTTCAATACCTCTACTTTCAATAAAAGATAGAATATCCAGACAGATAATTAATAATGAGACAGCAAATCTGAACAATAACATAGATCAAATGAACATAACAGACATATGCAGAACATATCATCCAACAGCAGCAGAATGCACATTCTTCTCAGGCACACCTGGAACATTCTTTTTTTTTTGAGATGGAGTTTTGCTCTTGTTGCCCAGGCTGGAGTGCAGTGGCACGATCTTGGCTTACTACAACCTCTGCCTCCCAGGTTCAAGTGATTCTCCTGCCTCAGCCTCCCGAGTAGCTGGGATTACAGGCATGCACCACCATGCCCCGGCTAATTTTGTATTTTTAGTAGAGATGGGGTTTCACCATGTTGGACAAGCTGGTTTCAAACTCCTGACCTCAAGTGATCCACCCACCTCGGCCTCCCAAAGTGCTGGGATTACAGGCGTGAGCCACCACGCCCAGCTGGAACATTCTTTATGACAGATAGCATGTTAGGCCACAAAATAAGTTAACAAATTTAATAAAATTGAAATCATACAGATTATTTTTGTGACCACAATGGAATGAAACTAGACATCAACAGAAGAAAGAAAACTGGAAAATTTTTATTAATAGGTGGAAAGTAAAAAATATATTCTTGAACAGCTAACAGATCAAACCAGAAATCAAAAGCAAAACCAGAAAATACCTTGAGAAAAACAAAAATGAAACACAACATTCCAAAACCTATGGAATGCAGCAAAAGCAATACTTAGAAATTTATAGCAGTAAACCCTTACATTAAAAAAAAAAAAAAGATATCAAATAAACAAGCTAACTTTACACCTCAATGACCACAAAATTTAGTAGAAGGAGAAAAATAATGAAGAGTAGAAATAAAATGAGAAATAAAAACCAGTAAAAAAATGTGATAAAACTGAGGATTTTTTTTAAAAAAGATAAAATTGACAAAACTTTAGCCAGAAAGAGAAAAGAGCCAAATAAAACCAGAAATGAAAGAGGAGACATTACAGGACACTGGGCATGGTGGCATGTACTTATAGTCCCAGCTACTTGAGTGGCTGAGGCATGGCATTGGGATTGCTAAAGCCCAGGAGTTCAAGGCCAGCCTGAGCAACATAGTGAGACCTTGTCTCAAAAAAATAAAAATAAAGTAAAATGAAAGAAGAGACATTGCAACTGATACTACAGAAATAAAAAGTGTCAAAAAGACTACTATGACTAATTATATGCTAACAAATTAGATAACCTTGTTGCAGAATCTTAGAGACTGGAGAGACCATTGAGGTTGCAGAAGGAGTTTACTTTAGGTTTACACTGGCCCTGCTTGGTTTTTTTGTAGAATGATTTCTCTTTCTTTGAGTATATACTTAGTAATTGGGTTCCTGGGTCAAATGGTAGTTCTATTTCAGCCCTTTGAGAAATCTCCAAACTGCTTTCCACAGGGGCTGAACTAATTTGCATTTCCACTAACAGTGGGTAAGTGTTCCCTTCTCTTCACAAGTATGCCAACGTCTGTTATTTTTTTACTTTTTAACAATGGCCATTCTGACGGGCGTTAATTGGTATCTCATTGTGGTTTTGATTTGCATCTCTTTAATGATTAATAAGGTTAAACATTTGTTCATATGTATGTTGGCCACTTGTATATCTTCTTTTGAGAAGTGTCTGTTCATGTTCTTTGCCCATTTTTTAATTGGGTTATTTGCTTTTCGCTTGTTGCTTTACCATTTGACCCAGCAACCCCACTACTGGGTATATACTCAAAGAAAAATAAATCATTCTACCAAAAGACACCTGCACTTGGATGTTCATTGCCATGCTATTCACAAAGACATGAAATCAACCCAGGTACCTGTCAATGGTGGATTGGATAAGGAAAATGTGGTATATATACTGCACAGATACTGCACAGTCATGAAAAAGAATGAAATCTTGTCCTTTGCAGCAACATGGATGCAGCTGGAGGCAATTATCCCATGTGAACTAACATGCGATCAGAAAACAAAATATTACATGTTTCACTTATAAGTGGAAGCTAAATCTTGGGTTCACATGGACATAAAGATGAGAACAGTAGACAGTGGGGACTCGGAAAGCACAGGGGGAAGAGCTGAAAACTTCCTATTTGGTAATATATTCATTGTCTGAGCAACAGGATCAACAGAAGCTCAAACCTCAGCAGAATGCAATATACCCATGTAACAAAACTGCACATATACTGTCTGAATCTAAAAAATAATAGATAATGTTTTTCTGTCCCTTTGTTATGCAAATCTTCACCAAGCCCCTGCACAGTTTGACAACCTAGGAATGTTTTTCTCATGGATCTGGTAGCCATGCCTTTGAGATATAATCATCAGAAAAAGATTGCACTCCTATCTCCCAGTCTCTGTGAGAAGATAGGGGCCTAACTTCTTCAATTAGCAGACTCAGATGGCCTAATCTCATTAATCAACCTCCTTCCTAACATCTTCCAGTACCAGTACTTTTTTTCACAAACTCGCTAACTCCTCCTGCCTTTTGTTTCAGTGGAGCTGAGTTTAGCCTTTTTTCCCTATTGCAAAAGTCTTGAATAATGTCTTCTCTGCCTGTTTAATTCTGTATGGTGCAATTTTTCTTTGCCATTGAGGACATTTTAGGTGTAGGCGTTATGCTATGCAGGTTGAAAATATGACCAGGGAACTAATCTGCGTGGATTATATCCTGGTGACACTGTTTATCATATAGATGTGTTTGGGGAAGTATCGACCTCTCTGAGTCTCTGTTTCCTCATTTATTTAATAGAAATATTAACAGTATTTACTTTTTTGAACTGTGAGAAATAATTGAGATATTCATTTATAGTGTTCAATCAGTTTAAGCTTGGCTAAATGATTGTTAGCTATTAAGAACTACCTCAATAAATGTTACCTGTTAATTGTAGTCACAGCATAAAAAACATATTTGGTCTTGGTATTGGTCCAAGTCTTGATCATCTCTTTTTATGACTACTGGAAGTTTGTGATTTTCTCTTCCAATCTGCAGCTTTGACTACTCCTTCTGATCAATCCTCAATATAGTTTTTTGCCCTAAAATACAGTTTCCATTATTCTTCTCATTCTTAGTACCCTTCAATGCTTTCTCATTACTTTGAGAATAAAGTTTAAATTCCATAATATTCCATTCATAGGGCATCCAGATATGGCCTGAGGCATTACTCCAGCTTCATTTCTGGTGACCCTTTCTAATCTGGCCCCAACTATCTCTCCAGCTCGTATCTGGTGACTCTCCCCGATCTGGCCCCAGCCATGTCTCTAGACTCTAGACTCATTTCTTATGATGCTCCCACCCACATCTCTCTCAGAGCACCCAGTCTCTCATCATTCCAACTTCCTCAGCATCCTGGCAGCATGGCATTATCTACTCAGTGGCTCATACTACTCTTTGCTGAAGCATAATTTCCTTTCTTATTTCCCAGGTAGGAAGCATCCAGTTTTTAAGACTCATTCAAGCATAAGCTCCCCTGTGAAATTTTTATGTGTGTTTATTTTTCTCCTAATTTTTTCTATATTTCAATTTTGAAATAACCTCTTCTTATGCTTATAATATGTACAAAATTCAAAGATAAAATGTGGAGATCATTTTCTTCATATTTTTCTCATTTTCCATACTCCTTCTGAAAGCTCTCCCTTGTTGAGTTTGGTTTTTATTCTTTTCTTCATTGCATTTATAAATAGTCATACAGAAAAACACACTTGGTATATGTTTCTACACAAAATTATAATCATACTGTATATACAATTTTAAAACTTGTTTCTTTTAAAAATTTATTTTATGAGTGATATCATTTAATCCCATAAGGATTCCACAAAATAGGAAGCAGTATTATCTCCTATTTTCTAACTTAGGAAACAGATTCAGAGAAGTTAATTCTATTGCTTAAGCTCATATGGATAGTAGTAATAGGAAGAGATGGATGAAAAATTAACCTATCTGACTCTAAAGTGCTTTATCTCAACAATGTTGGTATGTAGGTAGTCTCAATAAACAAGAACTGGGCTGACAAGTTGGGAGAATCTGGAGAGGGTTGAGGGATCAACGGTGTTGATAAGAACATCAAGAAAGCTCAGCAGGAATAAGGTATGACAGAAGTGAGAGAATGAAAGGTGGTCATCAGAAAAGGCCAGAATTTGGCATCTTAACAGTGAAAGAGTTTGGGGCCTGAGTAGGCTTAAAGAGTCATCACTCTTGGTAAGAGAAGTGCAGCTGTAGGTAACTGGGAAAGATAAAGAACTTTGGAGTCTTAAACCTCAATTATCAGAAAATGCAGTAGATATGGGAAAAGCTGCCTAATATTTCCTGAAGCTGACACCTAGGCTGGGCATATAGAACTGGGTGTGTTTTGTTGTTAGTGAAATCAGCAGGCATGGCAGGAAAGGTGCGGATTGTTTTTTAGGTGATAAACCATCTAGGTTTGCCCTTTACCCATGACATGTGTCTTAGGCTATGAGAGCTGCTATAACAAAATACAATAAACAGGGTAGCTTATAAACAATAGGAATTTATTTCTCATGGCTCTGGAGGCTGGGAAGTCCCACATCAAGGCACTGGCAATTTGATGTCTGGTGAGGGCCCTCTTCCTCATAGACAAGCATCTGCTAACTCTAACCTCACATGGTGGAAAGGGTGAGGGGGTCTCCCTGGGGCCTCTTTCCTAAGGGCACTAATCCTGTTCATGAGAGCTCCACCCCCATGATACAATCACTCCTAAAGCCCTCACCTCCTAATATCATCACATTGCAGTGAGGATTTCAACATATGAATTTGGGGGAGACATGAACATTCAGATCACAGCAACATGGGACTTTTCAGTACTAAAACTGGAAAGTACCAAACAAACAAGGATGAACTGGTCACTCTGCTTTTAAATAACATTTTGGAACTGCTCCTTCTCTTATACTTTTACCCCCATCTTCCACTTCAATCAATTTGGATTCTACTCAGCTATAAAAATCCTCCTTAAGGCATGGTGGCTCATGCCTGTAATCCCAGCACTCTAAGAGGCTGAGGCAGGCGCATCACTGGAAGTCGGGAGTTAGTGAACAGCCTGGCCAACATGGTAAAACCCCATCTCTACTAAAAATACAGAAGTTAGCTGGGCATGGTGGTGCGTGGCTGTAATCCCAGCTACTTGGGAAGCTGAGGCAGGAAAATTGCTTGAATCCTGAATCCAGGAGGCAGAAGTTGCAGTGAGCTGAGATCGCACCACTGCACTCCAGTCTAAGTGACAGAGAGAAATTCTGTCTCAAAAAAAAAAAAAAAAAATCCTCCTTAAGTGTTGATTCCATCCTCAATTCAGAATTATACTGTAATATATATATTTCATAATATTATATGTATAATATATATATATATTTCTCAAAGGGCTAAAAATAGAACTACCATCCGACCCAGCAGCCCAATTACTGGGTGTATAGTCAAAGAAATATAAATTGTTCAAAAAGCCATGCACAGTCAGAACCGGTGCACCACTATCACAATGGCAAAGACATGGAATAAACCCAACAGTGGATTGGATAAAGAAAAATAATTTATAATTGCAAATTATGTAAAGTAAATGCTGTAATAAAAAGAAGAACAGGAGCCTATAGTTAAGAAGAAGCCTGTCTAAATTTCAGTCAAGGTGAGGAGAACCCTAAAGTATTCTTCATCATCAATTATTCCAAAATATGGGATTCAGTAATTCAGTGTAATTTAATCTTAATTCTACAGAGGAAATTGATGCAAATGCCATGCAAGTCACTCAGATACATAACCTATTTTAAATTATAATACTTACATGTACATTTTAAAAGTTAACACACTAGTATACATCACACAGTTTAATATACATCTTCAAAGTAAAATTTTCTATCTTATAGGCATTTAAAACAGCACGTAGTAATTAATGAACCTGATGATTCAATAACAACAAAGATAATATTTATTCAGTATTTGCTATGTGTCAGACATTGAGCTACATTTTTTCTTATATGCTCATAAGAACAATCCTTGGAGGTAGGTACAAAAATATTTTCATTTTATGGATGAGGAAACCGGTTCTTAGAAGGTCACACAGTTTATACATTGAGCCATAAGTAAGACTGGCTACCTAGTTTACCAGACCCCGTGAAAATGGAAAATGTGGAACCTCTTGTTCAAAAATCATTAAGAGTTCAAGATAGTGACAACAGAAACTTAAATAGAGCAGGATTCTTATAAGCGCAGGTTGCACACCCGAAAGCCAGCCCTGCCTGACCTCAAGTTTGTCCTTTTTTACCTTTTGGATATACTCTGTCTCTTCTGATTAAGTTATTAAATGGTGAGGTTCCTGGGGGCACCCAAAGTTTTTAAGTGTTATCAATTGACCTGAAATGCCTTTCTTTTTAAATCCTGGAAGAAAGATCCTTTTTCACAGACAGGATATGGATGTTTAATCCCACCTATATCACACTGCTTCTCAGTGAGGTAGCAAAGTGTTATGAAGACTTGAAACTCCTGAGTTTTTGTCTGAAAATAGTAAATGCCTGCAACAAAGAAGGACCTTACAATACAAGGGGAAACTGCAGCTAAATACTAGCCTACAGACAGTGGCTCCTTTCACTATATATTTTAACAGCAAGTATTACTACATCTGATTAGAACTGAACTTTGGTGATACGGTACAATTTTTAGATGACAAGGAATAGAAAGGATGCAAATAAATGAAAGGGTTTCATTTTTTTTAACCTTTACAATAAATAGAAAGATATGCAATAGTACTGAGGCTACTACCAGGAGAAGGCAATATTGGTACTGAACAAAAAAGAGGTTCTTCACACTGAAGGACAGCACAGTTGAGAAGCACTTAATAAAGACATTTTCTAGACTCCAATTCCATTATTTCCAGGGTGTGGGTACTATCCACTGACTACTAGTATCACTACATGGTAGGTGATTGGGACTTAGGTAATGGTTCACTGCAAACAGCAATAGCAGAATAGCAGATTCATATTTCATTATAAAGAAGGTTAGTTTCTATTTGAAAATTCATTTTGCTTTTTGGTACTTGGAACCAACATGGAGCTAAACATAGACCAAATATGATATCCATTGTAATACAAATTATGTATAGGTTTTTTTTTATTATTATTTCAATATCTCCAAGACCAACTCTTTGAAAAAAAAAAAACTTGTTCATTGAATTCAGTAACTAAAAATTTCTCAGGGAGACAGACCAGAAGATATTGTCAGGATGACACATAGTCTGCTGTGACTGTTGTTCAGCATTTTGTGTATTTTTTAAGTGACTAGTCTTCCTTCTGAATATACTAACAAAATATTAATTACATTTCATAAATGTAGTTATGACCCTTGACTTAAATATAAATATTTTCTCTAAAAACAAGCACCTTTCTTATGTACTGTAGTTTTAAAATAACTTTATTGAGATAAAATTGACATAAAATAAAGTGCACATATTGAAAATGCAATGTAAGTTTTGAAATACACATTTGCCAGAGAAGCTTTGCCAAAATCAAGATAGTGAGCCTACCTGTCAACCCTCAAAATTTCCTCTTGTTCCTTAATAATCACTCCTTTTGCCATGCCCATTCTTCCCTTCCAGTTGGTTCCCCAGGCAACCACTGATCTGCTTCCTGTCACTATAGACTAGTTTGTCTTTTTTAAAAAATACAATCACACAGTATATACTTCTTTTACCAGTATAATAATTTTGAGATTCATCCACATGGTAGTCTGCATCCATAATTCATTCCTTTTAATTGCAGAATAGTATTCCATTGTATAGATGGAACATATATATATATATATTTTTTTTTAACTGCTCACCTGTATTTGGGCATTTGTGTTGTTTCCAGTTTGGAGTTATTACAAATAAAGCTACCATGAACTTTTTCATATGAATCTTGGATAGAAAAGTATATTTATTTCTCTTGGACAAATAGTTAAAGGTAGAATAACAGATTATTTGGTAGGTGTTCATCTAAAAATTTAAGATGCTACCACACTATTAACCAAAGTGTTTAAAACATTTTGTATTCCAATCAGCAGTGTAAGAGAGTTCCAGTTGCTCCACATTCTAGCCAATAGTTGTAATAAATATTTTTTCTATTTCTTATGATAGATACACACGTATATTAGTTTAACAGTGTTTAGAGCATATAATATTCATTGATAATAAAGATATAAAATCCATTTATTTGAAAAAGTGGGAGGACAGAGACAAATAGCCATATTTCAAAGGCATCCTTAGAAATCTGTTACTTTCTGTTAATTCCGAGTCATTTTCAGCAGTCACAATAAAAATGATGTCTCAAAATATTAAATAGTTAGATATTATTTAATGCTAGAGCCACAGCAATTATTTATTTATGGATACAGAAGTTACAAATAAGCCCAACAGAACTACAGGTGAAGATCAAAAAGGAAATAAATTAGAGAAAAAAACAACTTCTCAGAAAACAGGAGTATAACTAGTATAGCTCTAATGCATCAGCAGAGTAAGCAGCATCTATGTACTAAGGGCATTTGTCCTTAGATTAAGGAAGCAATTTTTTGTCTCTTAAATGTATTTATACAGGACTCCAAACAATCTAGAGTACCCTGAGTCCCTAGTCACCTCAACAATTTTGGTTCAGCTTCCATCAGAAGATGGAGTGTGCTTTTGTTAAGATGCCATCAGGTATCAAATCTCTTTCAAAGCTTTCAGGAGATGAAAGTAGCACTCCTTGGGGCCAGAAGCTAACTGAGGTGTTACTTATTATCTGAGAAACACAAGTCAATTCATAAGAAGCCCCCAGTGGATAGTATTCACAATTGGCCTTCAGTTTCAACCCTTACTGCTCTGCAGGGCAATGGAAGATGAACAGTGATGATTTTGGAGTCTCTGCACAGAGGTGAAGAAGATAAGAGTTCAAACTTTCCTGATCTTCCTTGGGTGCTGTTAGCAATGACATCTACCTACCCTACTCCCTTTTTATAGTAAGTTGAATTTAATAATAAAATCTCATTCCTAATCATTTATTTCATCATCATTACAGAATATAATTATAGACATGAGATCTCAATACCTTCTGGGAAAGTTCATTTAATTTGAGAGTTTTTAATAGGTAGAAAGAAGGTGCTTCCTTTTACCTTCGGAGATAAAATCTGCCTCTTAATCATTTCTTTCTAACTAATGGGAGATTCCCTACTGCTAACAAAGAGACTTACTGAGAGAAGGATGTACAAATATCATGAAGAGTATGAGTTTGCAACATACTTCCACCTCTTCACTTCCAGATAATGTTTGCCTTCCTTATCTTGTGAAATGTCGACAATAATAACAATAAGATGTTCAATCAACATCTTAGGGTTGATTGAACACTAAACGAAATTATTTTAATGCATAGTCCCTACTTGATAAATTCAAGTTCCAACTGTGAGTTACTATTCTCCCCAGTGAACCTGATAGCCTAGCTTAAGTTAGAAAGGTCAGGCTTTCTCTGGCAAAAACTTTAATTGCTCATGATCTTTGATCATGCTTCATTTTTAGACGTTGCCTACACTGAGACTTTTAATGGGAATTGAGAGCTAAAATGTTGGTGTTTTCAAATAAGCTTTCAATCCTTGTATTCATCAGTTCCTGTTTGATCTTTAATTTCTAAAATTGAAAAGAATGTCTAAAAGCTATCATTTAAAAATCCAGAAATGTAATATAGTGACACATTAAATATTTTCAATTTCCAGTTGCCTACAACAATCTAGTCACAGTTGTTTCAGTGTCTATCTGCTTATCTATCAATCACATACTGACTCACCTTTCTCTGTGATCTGTCACAAACCACCCATATTCCAGATAAATGTTTCCAGTAAAATCAGTAAAATCAATAATAATGCCATTAAATGCTAGTCTTGTTGACTGTGGAAGAACTGTGTCAAACTCATCAAACTCAAAGAGAAAATTGGTGGATGTGTGTTTATCTGTCTGTCGCAATAGCATCTTTGTATGAAATACCCAAACTCTTATTGCATGCCTCCTGTCAAATTCTATTGACAATATACTTAATCACCGAGTTCTCTGCATTTGGGAAGCTTCAGTCCTTTTCTCTGGTATTTTTTAAAAATATATCTTATTCCTACCTTTCAAGCCATCCACAGAGCTGTCAATTTTCCAATATGCACTTCTTTCTCCAAATGTCTACATTTCTGATAATACCTGATAATTCAAATAAAATATAGCTAGCATCCTACTCTAAGAGAATACTTTCAACTTAACCAATCTAGTCTTATACATTTTTAAGTTGTCAAAATTTTTTTTGTTTTTCTCACTATAATTAAAATTGCCAGTTGCCCAGAGACAAAGTGAAAGTCTGAGAAAAAATAAAAAAAGAAATCTTTAACATTTGTGATTTAGAAATCAGATCATTTACACTGTTCATAAAATAGTGTTTATTATAAAATTATCATCTTTTGTTTATTCTCTCTCTACTTCTTGATTAGCCATTTAAAAAATCATTAGCTAAGAATTCTTCACAGAGGATTCTGTGACTCCCTTTATTCTCCGACAGGTCATTCTGTTGAAAGGCCAACTCTTTTAAGGAATGCTGCATTTTCTCTGGATAAAACAAAAATATTTTATCCAATACCTCAGTGTGTTGAGGTTGCCACTCTGGGATTTTATTTGCTCTGTATGTTGACCGTGGCATAAACACTGCCCACCACACACACACTACATTAGCAAGTCTTGTCAGTTCTACTTGCTGAATATTTTCTGAATTTTCCCTTTTCACCCCTCACCATAACCCTCCTAGTCCAATGTACATTATATCTCACCTGAACTACATCCTTTCTCTCTTACCTGGTCTCCCAGTTTCTACTCAACATCTCAAATATTTTCCCCTTCACTCATCAGCCAGAGATACAATTTAATTAATATTAATAAATCTGATAATGCATTACCCTGATTAAACTTTCCAGTAACTTATCATTATCCTTGGAGTAAAATGCAGTTCTTATTTTCAGCTCCAAGGTCCTGCACCATCAGTTTCCCTCTGGGCACTCCTCTTCTTTCCTTCTCCCTCACTCACATCCCTCCAGCTACGCTTGCCTTCTGCCTATTTCTGAAATAAACCTGGCTTATTTCTAACTGCGGCCATGGAATCCATTTTTTCCAGATCTTTTTGTGGCTGGTTTTGCTACCTTCCACATAGAATTAATGCTCATCCTATTGTTCTCCCCTCTCCTATCTTACTTTAATTCCTTACAAGAACTTTTTATTCTTACTATTTATTCTTTTTATCCATTTTATTTTTACTATGTAGCATTACATCATGCATTTGCATACTTGTTTATAGTCTGCTTTCTCAATTAGACTGTGAACTTTTTGTGGTATAGATTTTGCCTTACTCACTCCTGTCCTGTCTGCCCCTTTCTCCCCTCCAATTTAGACTAGTGCCTGCTACATAGAGAGTACAAGAAAGATGTGTTGAAAGAACGAAAGAGCAACATGTTGAGTAACGTTGCTAAATATATCACTAAACCCCCCCCAAAGACACTCTTCTAAAAATGCTCTTGTAAATTGCAACAAAAGATGAAACTCTTAAATGCTGTTATAAAACATATTTATGCTATAAGATATACTGATAGAAACACTAAAAAAAAAAAATTAAAATATTCCTATAAAAATGACAAGACCATGTTTTATTCACTGAACAAGGATCCCTGGATCGTAGAGTCACCTAGTTAATAACTGTCCTAGCCTGAGCATGACCACTGAAACAGTATGAAGAAATAGTGTTCTTGTTGCAAGGTAATTCTACAGAAGAGAGAAAATTATAAAGGGTAGTTAATGAAACAATGAATTTTGATGTAAAAATGTGTTATAAAAATTTAGAAAATGGTGACGCTAAAAGCAAAGCTGACACAAGAGAAACCATAACATAAGAACAGTTTACCTTGGAATTTATTAAGAGGCTTTTGGCTGGTTCATCCATCCTAAATACCAAAAACTGCTAACCAGGTTCTCTGGTTAGAAAACTTTTCTTAAAATACTTTAAATATCTTCTTAGGTAAGCAGTCTTTCAACAGAGAGCTTTGTAAACCTGGAGTGGTGGTAGGGTCACATGGAGGATTTGGTTGAAATTAACCAAGCCCCTATCTGAAATAACATTTCAATGTGTATATAAATTCATGTTTGTGTTAGAAGTAATGCATTTTCTCTATTTTGTAGTAATCTGACAAGAAAGAGCTTCTTATTTTAAAAACCCAAATAGTAATAGCTTTGGTAAGATGAATAAATGATATTATTTTTCATGCTGAAGGAATTCAGAGACAAGTTTTTCAGAACTTCTCCAATTACTCTGAGAATTTACCAGAGAACTAGGCTCCATTTTTCTGCTTTACATTTTCAAATATTGTTTCCATCTTCCAGTTCTCTCATGGTCTCAAAATGGCTGCTTCAGTTCCAGACATTATATTCATATTTTGGATAGAAAAAGGGAAAAAGGAGCAGGTGCAGAGGAATATACCTCCCAGCTGAATAACTTTCTGGAAAAACTCATTCACTGGCTTAGATTTCACTGGACATGTCTGTTTGAAAGGGAGGATGGAAAGTGTCATTATTATCTGAGCACTTTAGTGATCCTGATAGTATAGAGTTTTTCGGGATTTGTTTCTGTTTTTACTAAGGAACAGGGACGAGTAGGTACTGGGTAGGCAGTGTGTATATCACTATATATATGTATTTTTTATTGTGTTTATTTCATTCAGTGCTATATTGCTGACACCTATCACAGTTCCCAGATTTCAATAGATTATAAAATCCCAATGAATTAACATACAAATATAGGGAACCAGCCCCCACATTACCCGTGGGTATCCTGAGTTCAGTGATGACAAAGGATTGAGAAAAAGACAGATTAAGAGTGAAAGTGGGTCCAGAGGGCCATCACTTATTACTGGAGTCAGTGAAGGCTCTGAACTCTGATCTTCCACACTCTTTATTGTTTACAATCACTTTAATCTGTAGGATAGGTGGTTGAGTGATGGTGGGGTGAGGGTAATGTGATAGTGGGGTAAATCACTGAGCTGGAACTGAATCATTTGAGCCAGAACTGGTGTGTCATTGTAAAGATTGATAACAGTGGTGATTTGGGAGTTTCACAAATCAAGAACATGTGGTTATCTTTAGCCTATTAGTTATGTGCAGCTGGTGGAATGCAGGCCTTACAAGGTGCCTACAAGTCTGGTTACGTCTTAGTGCTATGAAGGGGTTTTATGTCCTTGAGCACAATGTTTATGGTAACAGAGCCTAGGTCACCCTGCACTGGACCATGAGGCATGGAGAAGTTTGCCTCCCCAGTGGCCTCCCACAGTTTGCTGTGGTTTGTTTTTCTCAGTTTAAATGTTATTCATAACCAATTTATGTAGGCACTCTGTAAGTCCTTTCTCTTTTGCTGCTTCCCACACCATATAAATAAATTATGTTACAATATTTGTCTGTACTTTAACTGAGGTGTAGTTATGCAGAATATCTCTGCCATTGTTCTGGTGTTGGCTATTTCTCCTTTAATCATCTGGTGATGTCACTAAATGAACATCAACTATGTCTCAATTCCTGTCAATCTTCTGCTTCCCTGTGTGAATTTCAATAAGCTAATAGCGTATTGTACAAAGTTTTGACTTTAAAAGTGTAGAGTATTCACCAATTGAAATTCTATATCACAGGCTATTTCTGTTTCTATTTTCTAATGCACATCTATAGGCAAATACAATTTCAATTTTAGGCTAAGTTTTCCAATTCTGAAAGTAAGTCAAGTACTAGGGAAGATTTTTAAAGGCATTTTCTTTGATTCAGTGGGTTTGACAGGAAGAAAACAAATCCATCTCTTGCACCCAAAATTTTTAGTCAAAGCTCTCTTCCTGTGTCAATTACCTGCCAGCAGCAAAAGTTTAAAAAGTCTACTTGCTATCTAACAATAGTTTTTCAATTTTTATGCACATGTATGTGTAAGTTAAAGAAGCAGCAGCTAAATTAGCTTTTGTGAAAATTACTTCTTTTTCTCCTTTTTGTTTCTGGTCTGTCCACTTTTTGTTGGGGAAAATTTTTATATGGGTATATTGCATTTTGTAGGAGAATTTCCCCCTTATTCTCTATATTTCTCTATCTTTTAAATTCTGTTCAAGTAATAATAAAATAAAGAATATTCATATATACATAATAATGAATTTTAAGACCTGAACAAAATTTGTAATGGCTCAACATAGGTGCTGAAACATCACAGTACTATATCATAGCATTGTAACTACATGTACTAGACAGCTTCACATACACAATGGATTTGAATCCTTTTTGCCATGAATTCAGAAGTAATGAAATAATAGAGAAACTGAAAAAGCAAGATCAGTGAGTGAAAATAAATATAAAAAAGGGTGAATGTAAAGATGTTGAGAGATAATGAGATCCATGTAAACCTAACGACTTAGGCATTAGCTACAGAAATAGAGATAAGAAAGCAAAAAAACATAAGATATATGATTACCAAAAACTAAACTAGGTTCAGCAACATTGCCACTTAGTTCACCTGCGAATTTGCTGTTTATGTTATTTGTTGACTGAGGACGTAAGATCACGGTTTTAACTAAATGCCTGTCTCGGCTTTGTTTCTACTCAATTTTTGAAAAAAAAATTAAAGAAATTGTTTTACCAATAAGTAGATTAAAATATACCTTAGGTTTGATGTTTTGATGATCTCAACAACTTAAATCAAACTAATGGCAGAAAGCAGTTATTGAATAGGCATATTGTCTGTAACTCTAACATATTTCAATGTAGTGTGTGAGTTTGTTCCAGAGATGAAAATCAGTAGAATAGAAATTCATAGGCACATATATTTCTCATTTACTGATCAACTCCCATACCTAGAAAGTTTCCTGGCATATGGTATATACACAGCAAATATTTGGATAGATTGATTTATCAATAAAAAAATCATTTAATCCATCTAAAAGCAAAACCTAAATATTTATAATGTTTATATAAGGTTAAAAGAATAAATTGTCCACCTTAATTGAGAAAAATATGTACAATTTTAACTAGAAATGAAGTCTAGAGCTCAGAACCCTAACCATATCTATCACATTTATCTGTAGAAATTATCTAATTTTACCTTAAGGTATCAGTAGAAAATATTTGAAAGCATTTGGAAAACTTGCATATTATTCATTATATAATAAGAACTCAAATTTTTCTTTCAGTTTCTACTTTTAGAAATGCAATGAACTTTCTACTGTAACTCTAATTTAATTCATAATGTAAAGGGCTATCAATATTAACCTGGGATCTACATGATATAATAGAAAATATATAGGCTTTTGCATTAGACTAACCTAACTTTTAACTTAGTAGCTATGCGGCCTTGAATAAATTGTTTGGCCTATCTTAACTTGAACATCCACAAGTTCAAGTTAAGAAATATCTTAACTTAGTTAACAATATCTACATTTAATGTCAACTAATATGTATTACTTAATTCTAAGTACAATGGCCTAGGGAATAATACTTCAGCTGCTTGGCATGACTGAAGTTTCTGGCATACCTCTTCAATTGTTCTGAACTCCTTGCTGTTCTATTCCTTTATTCTACCAGGAAGTAAGGGAGCTACCTTCAGCTGAGGGAATTCCTGGAGAGGCATGCAGCTGTGAACCATGAGCACATACTGTGAATCATTAAGTACATACATATTAGTGTGGTTGTGAGGATAAAATGAGATGATATATCTAAAATGTTTAACATGATATTGGACACATACTAGATCTTTAAAAAGTGTTCTCCTTTAATTGCACCATGTGGCCAGAGCAATGCAAACTTGTCAAATTTCACACAATATTTTAGATAATCTGTTTTTAAAACCATAGAAAACATATATGAAGTTGCTGGAGGGCAAAAGGGTGATGTTACAATAGTAACTATGTTACTAATAGTAAAAGGGTTATTTTGTGAATTATCCCAGAAAGGAGGCAGGGGGCAGGGTAATGCCCCAAATTTGACCTGGATCTCTCATTAATTCTCTGTTAGACAAATAACAATCTGAGAAATTTAGTGCTATTTCACATGGGCACAAGGCAAAGATGATCTACTAGTGACAGAAATATGGTGTGCGGTGAATAATTTCACTACAGATTTTCTCAAAACATTTGCCTTTCTAGAGAACATATAACCTGTTAGATTCATTCATCCAGTCAATGACTACCTTATTTCAAGTTAACCAAAAGTGATGTGCTTACAATGGCAGAAATTAAGCTTAAAAATTGACATATTAATATTGAGTTATTCATGTTTTCCCTGATATGTATTTGCATTAGTAAATTGATTACATAAAATACACACATATACCTAACAAAATACTTTCAGAGAATGAGTGGATCAGTGAAGCATCTCTGTCACTTTGACACTTCACATTTTCCCCGTTTTCTATTCTAGATCAGAAAAAGGAGAGAAAGCAATAATATATTCATTAACTGCACTGCAGCGCATTTATAGCAGATGGCCTTTGGAGGGTAAATTTCAAAACATGTGCTAGAGACCACTGTACAAAATATGTGGTTGTCCTAATACAGAAACTGGTGTGAAGAATGGCAAATGCAATAGTTGTTCTTGGTGAAAAAGAAGATCATCCATTGTGAATCATGATCCACATTTAGTTTTCTTAAACTAAATGAAAAGGGAGCTGGATCACAATTCATTTAATTTTCATTTAGTTTAAGAAAACTAAATGAAAATCTCCCTTTTCATATAGTTTAGTGTAAGAGTCAAGTTTGCTGTCCCTTATCATTTCGGAGATTTCATAGCTAGGTAAAAAAGTACAAGATTTGTCTCACAATATCATCAAATATTATGATAATTCTTAAAAATTGTAATGAATCTTCTTTCATCATTCTTTAAGTTCTTAGAAAATTAAGATATTTGGGAATACATGGCAATGATAATAACTCACAGGTATTGCAATGTAGACAGAAGAAAAAAGAGGAAAATTGTGTATTATAAAAATTACGTACATGACAGCATTTGTGGATGGATGGATGAAAAGCTAGATGTACAGTGTACAATTTAAAATATTAGAAGCATTAAATGATCAAAACTCTAGTTAGGATATAAAATAAAATACAAATATACTTTATGTCTCTCAAAAGCTAATATAAGTAAATAACATTTAGGATAAAATGAACATCTTTTTGGTCTGCCAAATTGCCTGTTTGTTCAAAGTAATATAACAATTATCCAGATTTTTCAAACTCTAAGTTTGTGTACTGACTTCCACTATAAAAAATACTTCGGCATTACACTATTCTTTCAAAAATTTGCGAAGATATATTTTTTAATTCACTTTAAATCAATTTTCTTCATAATGTAAAGTTTGGCAGAATCATCTATATTGGTTAGTGCATGTTGAATTTACGCAACATTCTTTAAAAATTTTTTTTTGTGGTACAGAAACACATAAGAGAAAATTTACCATTTTAAAGCGTATACTTCAGCAGTGTTAATATTCACATTGTTGTGCAATTATCTCTAGAATTTCCCATATTGCAAAACTGAAGCTCTGTATCTGAGAACAACAATTTCCCATTTCTCCTTCCTCCCAGCTTCTGGTAACCGCCATTCTGTTTCTGAGTTTGACTGCTACCGTTGCCTCATATAAATGGAATCACATTAAGGGACTGTGTTAAGGAAAAAAAAACTGGTGTTCCCGGAGGCCTGGTTTCAAAAGCGGGAGTTTCCCAGTGATGCCTCCATCCACGCCCCCATCAGGGAATGTAAAGTTCTTTGCCTAGGTTTACCGCCCCAGGGCTAAGTAGAGGAATCCAGGTGGGCTTCTTTGTCCAAAAAACCCGCAGAAAGCTCTGGGAGAATGGGGTTCTGTTGTGGACCAAGCAGCCAATCTGGTATCAGAGTCAAAAAGATCAATCACTCCAGAGGAAGTTTGAAAGAACTCCTCTCATTGGACGAGAATATGAATGAGGCGGGAGTAACTCCTGGATTGAAATTCTGCTGCTCCTTGCGTCTAGGGATAGCCCCTCTATCCCCTCGGGATTTCCCCTCCCACAACAGCATAGGAGGTGTCTCTCTCTCTCTCTCTCTCTCTCTCCCCCGCTTTGGGTCCACAATAGTCAAATGTTAAGCTCACCACACCTCTGGGGCCCATTTCCCCATCTGGGTAAGATAGGCCAAGGACCTCTGATCAGGAAACTTCCGCTGCCCCCCTCCCCCCTCCTGTGGCTATAATATGGTATTTGTCGTTTTGTGATAGGCTTGTTTCGCTTACCATAATGCCCTCACAGTTCAATCATATTGTAGTATGTGAAAGAAAATCTTTCCAGAAAATCCTTCCTTTTTAAGGCTGAATAATATTTCATTGTGTGTAGACACCGCATATTGTTTAGCCACTTATCCAGGGATGGACATTTGTATGTTTCCACCTCCTGGTTATTGTGAATAATGTTGCCATGAACATGAGGATGCAAATATCTCTTCCAGACCTTTGCTTTCAATTTTTTAGATACTTAAAAAATTGGTCCCCTATGTCCATGGGTTTTCCATCTGCAGATTCAATCAACCATGGATCAAAGTGTTGGAAACAAATATTGCACCTCTGCTGATCGTGTCCAGACATTTTTTTTCTTGTCATTATTCCTTAAATGATATAGTATAACAGCCATTTACATTATATTGTGTATTATAAGTAATCTAGAGATGATTTAATGTATATGTGAGGATGTGATGGGTTATATGCAAATACTGTGCTACTTTATATCAAGGACTTGAACATTCACAAATTTTGGTATTCTCTAGAAGTCCTGGAATCAGTCTCCCACAGATACCAAGGGACCACTGTATATCCAGAAGTGTGACTGCTGTGTAACATAAAGTTACAATTTTAATTTCTTCAGGAACCACCATAGTGTTTTCTACAGCAGGTGCTCTATTTGAAAATTTCACCAACAAGGCATAAGATTTCTAATTTCCCCACATCCTCGCCAACACGTATTTTCTGTCCTTTTGATATTAACCATTCTGATGACTATGCAGTAGTATTTCACTGTGGTTTTGATCTGCATTTCTCTAATGGTTAGTGCTATTGAGCATTTTTTCATATGCTTGCTGACCATTTGTATATGATTCTTAGAAAAGCATCTTTTCAAGTCCTTTGCCTAATTTTTGATTGGGTTGTTTTTTGTTGTTGAGTTACAGGAGTTTTTTAAATACTCTGGACACTAACTTCTTCTCAGATTAATAATTTGCCAACATCTTCTCACATTTCATGTGTTGCCTTTTCAGTCTATTGATTGGATTCTTTGTTGTACAGAAGTTTTTTAGTTTATATAGTCCTATTTCTCTATATGTGCATTTGCTGCCTATGTTTGAGTATCATTTCCAAGAAATTATTGCCAAATTTAACATCATGAAGATTTTCATTTATGTTTTTTCTAGGAGTTTTATGGCTTGGGGTTTTACATTTAGGTCTTCAATGCATTTTGAGTTAACTATTGTATATTGTGTAGAATAAGGACTCACTTCATTCTTTTGCATATGCATATTATAATATTCTTTTATTCTTTTCTCCCTTTCACTGTGTATCTTGCCTCTCATTCAAACATTTACATGAATTTCTTTTTGCTTTTTTTTTAATCATCACCTGCAATTTCTCCTTGTTTTCTTTCTCATGCTTGGATCTACTGTTTGAAATATTACAATAAGACTCAATGAGAATTATAGTGGTATAACAAGCTAAGATTAGCACTAAGGTGGAGAATAAACAGAAGTAGATAAATACTTGAGACAATACTCCTCTCTGTTTCTGATAATATATAGAGAAAAATGCTTCAAATTTTGACATAAATAGAGAAGTATTTCTAGCAACATATTTTCTTATTGTTGCTGCCCCTCAACAGATTGCCTCATATGAGTCTCAGTACTTATAAAAAGTTATTTATCATTTATTTCTCACAGAAGGAAGTAGAAGATAGAAGACATATGATGTTTGATTTATTAAATATCAATACTGGTAAAATAAAGTTGAATTCTACATTGAAAAGAATGATAATGATTTTCCAGGAAAGTACCTATATAATTGCATGACCTGTTATGAGATTTGAGTTTATTCCAGCTTGTTCCATTATGTTATACAAATCCGCCACCAGGTAAAAATCCTATCATATTGCACAAAAGTATTGTAAGTTAATTAAAAGCAAAAACCCTGAAAATCTTGATATTACTACTTTTAAAATATCATTTATTGTCTCAGATGTATAAAGAAGTAATTATTATTGACACTTTCTTATCTTTTCTATGTGAAATCAAATTCTCTCCAGGGTACTTTATATAACTGATTAAAATGGTCTGTCGGTAGGCAACATTCTTCTTACTGTGACCAGAAGACTTTAAAATTGGTGGCAAAGGAATTTGGATATTCCCCAAGAAAAAGAATCACTGAATCGAGTATTTGAAGTTAGGTTTAATGGTCTAATTTCATGTGAAAATATAGGTGCAAGCTCAGACATATTTTGATACAAGTATCTGGGAACTAGATATTGAACTAAACAATTTACAGACCTTGGAATAAGTAGAAAATTACTCATGAAACCATGTTAAAAAGCAAATGTAAAATTGATCACATTGGAATAAAAATAATCATGACTAGAAAAGTATTTTCAGTACGTATGATTTATATATAAGAGAAAATTATTTTCTACATCTTGGATCACTTGTATATCATATTAACCTTTAAAGAGTTATTTTAACCTTCTCAAATTTATGTTATCATTTTAAGCAGATAAATGAAACAGTGACTTTATTAAATAAAGTATATCAAACTAGTGTTCTCTAAATCAAAGAAGGATAAAGGGGCTAAAACTGATGATAAAAGTCTAATGTTATAGCTCTCCAAGTTACTATATTCCACTAGACAATAGATCATTTTGTTAAAATACCGTATTCAAAAAAGTTTTTATTTTCTTCCTACAGTTTATTTAAGTATGTTTGTATGAAACCTCAAATAGTTCCAATATGTAGTATTAGTTACAACATTTGTTTAGGCCATACAATTTATCATGTTAGCAGGCTATGGGAAAAATAATTAATGCCATTTTGAATAAACAATTTCTCTTAGGACAGTTTACCAAAAGACAAGTAAACAAGCAGGCAAACAAAAGCCAAGTCTTCACTCAGATAAGAATTCAGTCTGTGATTTGTATGTGTGTCTTTTTATTAACCAAGACTTTAACTTGACTTAATGTTAAGATACCAAAGTCATGAATTTGATTTTGCTAAGAAAATACTTTCAAAGCAAACAGACTAGAATCCTGAGGAACTTTTATTAGTTTTACATGATATTGAGATAATTTTATGTGAGGGGTCCACTCACAAAATTGAAAATGTTAAAAAAAAATTTCAATTGGATTTTTGACCCTTTATAAGAGCATAAAATGATTTCATGTTATATTGTATACTTCTCACAAACCTTTTTAAAGCAATTAATGTGTTGGATTTTAATTCTAAGAACAGCATATCCAAAATGCTACTCTGTAGGTTATTTGAGTTCTCTCTGTCTAAATAAAATGATAGACTTTCTAAAAATTATTTTAGAAATTATATTATTATCATGAGTTGCAAGAGTCTTTCCCAAGTAGATTTCCTCAAAGGCTAAAGTCTACCCATGGCAATATGAAATAGTATCATTGTGATTACTCTAGACAAAGGTTATCTGCATAAATATATTCACCCAATAAAAACTAATATCCCACTTCCTTTTATGTATATGTGAGAGTTCCATTGGCTTCTAAACATAGAATAGCTTTTCATAGAATCATAGAATTTTAGAGCTGGTACAATTCCTAGAGATACCTCTAAGGCATCCAAGACCACAAAGCTCTAAAGGTCAAAAATCAATAAAATAAAGAACAAGGACGTAATATCAGTAATATGCAAAACCCAAAACTATTACATTGAAAGGACTGACAATAGACAAAACTCTTAGAAGAATGTCCAACGGGGGGAAGAAAAATAGAAAATCACAGATAAATAAAATACAAAATGAAAAGGAGGCATATTGTTCATACAGTGCAAGTTTTATGTCATAAGAAATACAATGAATAAGTTAATGTTATGAAATTGAAAACTTAGATGAAAAGAACAATTTCTTAGAAAAATATAAATAATCAAAATACATGCAATAAGAAATAACCCAATTTATCACTACCACTTAAGGAATTGAATTAAAAAAAAAAGATTTCCCCCAAAAAGATACATGGCCCAGATGGATTCATAGGCAATTAATACTAAACTTGATGAAATGGATAATTCATGTACAATTTGTGTGTGAGAAAATGGAAAAAGTAAAACTGCTCAACACATTTTATAAGGCTAATATAATTTTGATACCACTTGATAAAAAATATATAATACCTCAATTTTTAACCAGCCTTACTTGTAAGTAAAAACGTAAAAAATGCTATATATAATACTGTTTGAATCCAGATATCTTTATTTAAAATTCACCACTAAAAATCTATATATTTAATGTACTATACAAACTAAGACAAGAAGAACATATGGTAATCCTAAAAGAGCCTCCCTCATTAAAAATTTCTTCTAAAAGTTTTGCTGTTTTAAGTATCCATTCTGGGTAGACTATCAATGTTATAAATGCCTTTGATAAATAGTATTATAAAAGGAGACAGAAAGTGGTTTATTTTCACCCAAAATAATTAATATTTAAAATGGAATTTTAACTACAAATATTACTTTTGTGCTTTCCCAATCACTAAGTTCAGAATGCCACTGGGAAATTTCAAACAGGGTCTGAATTAAAATTTTAATTAATTAAAAAATACATTAGCAAAGCTTATAGCATTTTATTTAGATTGGCTGATAACCTAATTATAATTAGGATCATATTTTAAGAGTAGCTGTGCAAATTCAGGTTACCCAATAACTTTATAGAATTTAACCCTATTAAAAAAATCAAGTATACAGTTCTAACTAATGGAGTTGAACAATTAAAGTGGTTCAACTGATTAGAGGGAGCTCCAATCAGAACAGGAAAGCTCAAAAGTAAGCCACACCCCTCCTCCTTCTCATCCTTTTCTATACTAAGAAACTTAACTGGGTAACTCACACACAAGGTTAAGCCTGACTTATTTTATTCATCTAAATTTAAACAGTATCCATTCAGTACAATAAAAGAAAAGCTTTAAGTAAGTTTGCAAATCTGAATGATTAGGTTCCTGTGAGATGAGTGCTACTGGGTGGAAGGATTTGAAAATAGGTATTCAAGTCATACATTTGCTCCCACCAGTAGATTAAAAGGAGTTATCCTATCTTCATTGAGAACAGTCTGTCATAAAGATGCATGAATTTGCTAGGGGATCTTTATGAGCTAATTGATATTTCTTGCCTTAAGATATCATTCAGTTCCAAACTTTTGTGCAGATACATGTTCCTCATTCAGTATTGCAGTTTATGTAGTTTAATTTAGGTTTTATCCTTTTCAGACTAAAGCACTAGTTGGTTGCAGTTTTCCTTAACTATCAGTGGATTTAGCAATGATATATACACAAACTTAATTGCTTAAATACCTCACTAACGATTTTTTTTGACAATGTAATCAGAAGATTAAAATAAGGATGCAAAATTATATAGATAATAGTGTATGGATTCTATTGTTCACCACATGCAGGATGATCACATAGATGTTAATGAAAATATCTTTTAATTAACAGTATTAATGTATATATATTATGCCTCACTGTTTTTCTTTTAAAAAGTCTGAAAATATAAAAGCACTACATGAAATAAGACTGTATTTGCAAGATACAAATTACTTTTCCTCCTTAGAAATGCAATGTATTATAATTTTAATTTCATTGATGTGATGATTCCTTTTTAAAATTTAACTGAATGCTTTCTTTTCTTTAAACAAGGCTTATACGATACAAGATGATTCTTGCCCTTCTAGGAAGAATCGCCTACTGAAATGGAAGGTAAATTCTTTGGTCACTCACTAGCCTTGCAGTTGTCAACTTTATTAAAAATACATTTTCTTTAAAGAAGCTTCAGTGATTTCTGCAAATTATACAAATGACAAAAACATAAAGGAATTCAGTTTATCATATTAAATTGGACATTTTACAATTGCTCAGTCAAAAAGAATTAGATAAGAATTTTTCATTTTCAAAATTATACACACATAAAATAGAATTATAGACACATATTTACAGATCTACAGAAGAATGGGACTGTCTTCTGAAATTATAACTTATTTCTTGTTTAGAAAATGATTTGGATTATTTTGAAACAAATGAAAGATAAATATTGGAGATATATATATTTAGCTGGTTTTCTGAAAATGTTCAATAGAATGAGCATCTCTTAAATGAGCATCTTTGGCTAAATGGTTCCACATCTACAATCTTCATATAGTAATGGTAAAGATTGCATAGTGTTTATTACAGCTGTAAACATTTAATGGCTGATAATTAAACATCATCCATATTGAATCTTGCAAGATTTAATTAAACATAGCACACTGCAGATGTGAAATTTAAATTGCTATTTATAATTACATGTGAATCACAATTCCTTACATAGTCACATGGGATTCTGAAAGATGCAATTTCCTCTTATTTTAAACAATTTTAGTTTTGAATTCCTTACTTCATTTTTTAAATTATGGAGCATTTGACAACAGACAATATAATAAATATGTCAAATGTGTTTATGAATGTTGGTCCTGAGTGAAGGAGCATTGTCTCAGAACTGTTTATTTAGCATTTTTGTCCAAAGGTATAGCAGAAAAGAAAAAAAGAAGAAGAAAGAAAGAAAATAGAAATAGACCCTCACCTAATTACAAATAATTCAAATAAAGGAAAAATGGGAACTAGCCCAACTTTATCATTAGATGAATAGAAGGCTAGAAAACAAAAGTAAAAAGGATTTTATTTTTCTTTAGCTTTAGCAGCATATGTAACTCATGTATTTGCATATTATTGACAAAAAATCAGTGAAGAACATTAGCGTACAAAATTGATTTAAAGGGAACATTTAAATTTTCATATGGAAAACCTATTAAATACTGAGAAATTGTCAGCCTTCTTTATTCCTATTGAAAATGTCTTTTATATTTTCATCCGTACAATGTATAGGAAATGCAGTGAATGTGGAGTATTTTATAGTTAATTATATAGATTAATTTATTGCATATAATATTTAATACACCATTCATAACAGAAATTGCATAGCATCTTATTTGTGCTATATTTCTCTATTGGGTGGGAAAACAAAAATGGAATGTGCCAAAGACTAAATTCAGTTTGCACCATTTTCCAATCCTGTGTGTCTGTAATGTTTCAGTATCACAAATGTTTACAATGAGAATCTTGTCAGTGAGGACTCTGAGACCAGAAAGGCAAATGGGTGATGTTCAAGAGACTAACAAAGAATTCCTTGAAATTCCATATTCCTCATCTCCACAAACATAAAGAAAGGCACAATTTCTTTTTAGTAAATTATGGGAGTGAATTACACCCTAATATTTAAAATAATTATCCTGGCTATTCTTGATGAACACTTCTCTTGTCACTATTGTGTTACAAAGAGCTACCAAATTAAAAAATCTGTAGGTGGGCCGAGAAGAAACCATAAATAACATATTCAACAAAAAATAATTTTTTGGATCATATATGCTTATTATATGCATATATAGTACTGTAATTGTTTATGGCATTTTAAAACAGATAAAACAGTCTCGAAGTTATTCAAACAAGATTCTGATGAAGAAAATAGATGGAACCTAGCAATGGAGCTGTCCAGGGCTCCATATGCATTGGATAGTTTCTTATTTACATGTCGCTCATGTTTATGCATGTTCAGAAGAATACAGCTGCTACCCCATTCTCCAGAAATCACAGACACCGGTCAAGTCTACAAATAGCCACATTTGAGCTTGTAATGTATTTATCATGAAAAGCTAGAAGCTCTAATGGTAGGGAAGGGGAAAAGCAGCACAATTTGCTTTGAAAAGATGACATATTTTTCAAAAAACAAATACTGTATATTCAATTCAGCTCCTTTAGGTGCTTTCGTGTTATAGGAATTCTGCTGGTGATGAAAACAGCATCCAGCCAATCAAATGGTGGTACCCTAGTGCCATCCAAAGTAGAAGCCTAGTGTTTAAAATAGCCCTGATGAATTATTCATAGAGCTGATGTTTATGCAAATTAGAGAATCATGCATCCACCTGACCACCAAGGGAAGAAAAAAACATAGGGGAAAAAAAAAAAAACCCATCATGTTTTTAGCATTCTCCAGAACCTATGTAATCAAATGATAATATTCTTTCATTAAATGCATCAAGGAATTACAATCCTTACCTGGTTAGTTTGTAGGGCCTTCAGATTTTCTGGATGAAATAACTGACTGTGCGTGCAACCAATAAAACTGAACTGAAAAGCTGATTAAGGGCACTTACTTAATGCAAAGCCACTTACTGAATATTCATATGATGCCTGTGTTTATGCAAATTAAAGCAAAAGAAAGCCCATGGGGATTGGTTGCCATAGCCCACAAATACTGTGTACAGCAGAAAATATAGAGAATAGTGACAAATAAATCTTGAAATTCATAGCTTTGAAGCAACAAAGGAGAAATGGTAAAATATTAAAAAGCTGAGTGAATTACAGTTTTAAATTGTTTTTATTTAATCATATTACTTTAGAACTATCGGCTATCCCTACCGTGTAATGATCTGTAATTATCTTAGTGCCAAAAGATATCTTCACTTTTGTTTGTCAGCTTTATTTATCCTTTAGCCATTCATATTAGCAGATCTCTTAAGCATAGAATACTGAAGAAACAATTATGATAAAAATATGATTCAGTACAATAATAACCAAACACAGACCTATGTGTGACACTATACTGTCTTTTATGTAAAGATTCTTCACTGGTAAAACCTTACTAAGAAGTGTCAATGGAAGACTTCCAACATGCCGAGCACCTTGCTTTCTCAATATTGATAGATATCTGCTTCATTTGGTATGCAGATTATTTTGTATTTGATAAGATACTGTGAATCTTTTGGCCAAGAAGATTTTGCCACATGCAGTTTTAAATCCCAAGAATTTTCACTTTTAGAACTCAAATGCAATAATGTTCTCTAAAATGCATGCTAATATGTAGTGTCCTAATCACAAAAAATGGTGAATCCTCATGTATGTACTTGAGAACTAATTACAGACATTGACATGTTTCACAATATTTAAAGAATACAATGCATATCTGGCATAAAATGCTTTACATTACTAAGAAGGATTTTCACTTTTTATTTCTTGAATAAGAATCAGAGATGGCTAAAAATGCTGCAATGTATCTTACAGGTTTTTTGTTTGCTTTTGTTCATCTCTTTGTTTTTTATCACTTTCATTCAAAGCTTCAAATATAAGAGAGCAATATTCTCCATGGCAGTTACCACTGACTGAAGAGTGTTTGTCATTTTCCAATGGTTTCCTAATAATTCTTACATCCTCATTCCACAATGACTTTGGTCCCCCTCAGATAACATAATGATGTTTCAAGCACTTTTAGGAAATAATATTTAAAGTAATTTAAGCATCTATACAAAACTGATTACACTTTTCATAAATGCAATAAAGACCGAATCCAATTCCTGGACATTGTTTTCCTTGAAGAAATTTAAGAGAGATTTCTTTGTGGCACCTTATGCTTGCCTAATTACAGCTTTCATGGTTGCAAATAATTTCCTTTCTTGTAAAGTTGCTCTTTGGCTTTCCATGACAGTAATCCTCACAGATGTATATTTACGTGCATACACATACATTTTCTATAAAAGATATTGTAGTTATTTAATCTAATTAATGTCTCCTTAAAATTCTCTTTTGCTGAGTTTCAGAATTGACTTGAAACACACTGTAATCAACATATCTAAAATTAAGACTTAAGTTGTTAAAATTTTAGAAGCTGTGAATTTCCATTTTTGTAATTGGTGATTTCTTTCATTTAATTAATTATTATATTCATACATAGCTGTTCATACAAAATACAGAATAAAATGAATGTATAACTAGTAGTACACCTTCCTTTATCATTTTGCAATTCTTTTTCTTCTATTGATTTACAAACTTATTATATAGAAGGTAGACTAGCAATTTCTTAAAATTTCTAATTAAAGAATCTAAACTAAAAGCTTCTGAGAAACAATGTTTAGGTTAATCAGCAAACACTTGGCATTTATTATGGTTTTCTATCACTATAAAAATTATCCACTTTTGGAAAACTCAATTTTTTAAACATCAAAATTTTCCAACTTTCAAATCAAAATTCAAACACAAGTTTTACCATGACTAGCTATTGCTTATTTAAACAACAGTGACCATGCTTCAGGCTTTAATAAAGCTAAGGCTCCCTTCAGAAAGTTATTTCTATTTTCAAAGAAAACATACTCCCTTCCCTACCCCGCCCTGCACACGCACCTTAAATGAACTGCCAGAGGAAAATGCAAGGGGTGTCATTAATGTCATCCTTTGTCCGATTTTTGATATCATTAGTGGATTTTTTCCTTTCCTTTCTCGAATCGAATCTCTTAATCTCTGGCCCTGTACAACTCTGAGGTATTTCTGACAACTTTAAAATATTTATAAACCAAATACAAACTGCTATAGGCCATGGTTGCCTCAGACCTCTTATCCTGTATCTGTGCAGGGCAGGAGTCACTTAGTCAATGAATTCGGTTCTATAAGAATCAAAATCATCTATTGCAGATTAAATAAATCAATGCATTTGAGATTGAGTCAACTGGGTTACATTATGAATTTATAATTTTCAGGTTCATAATTCATTCAATTTTCTACTCTTTGGGCACAACAAAATCCTAAAGGACTATTTATAAATTCTTATCAATGTTTCATGAAAAGGTAAACTTTAGTCCATTTGCCATTTATGTTAGAAGTCTGAACTCTTCTGAAGCCAGCTCATTTGGACTTTAACCAATTCAAAAATGTGAATAAATATATAGAGAGATTCAACTAAAACTCAATCAATCGGGTGAAACTGGTAGTCTTCTATCTCAGATGTAAAATTTGTCTGGTCTATACATGTTTTTAAATTAAAACTAGCAGTCAGTATTTAAAATTACAGCATTTTACATTTTAAAACTCCAGAATTTTCTGTTTCTCTTGGAAAATCAGGGCTGATATTCCCAGTAGGTAACAAACCCCTGGAGCCAGGTAGAGAATTCCCCTCCAAGTGAGTCCTGAGTCCTCCCTTTGCCAGGAGTACTCACCAGGACACTTCTGTCTTTTATGCTATCCTTGAAGGTATCTGATTTTGTGACCTACTGGCATTTGAGTTGGATTTGTGAAATCTGGGGAGTGCTAAATTTTGACACTGTTTTAAATCCACTGACCATGTGTGATTTATGTATTTTTATTCTATATAAATATGTTTATAAATCTATTGTTCAAGTAATTCAGAATAAAAGGTAACCCACACAAAGAATAGGCTGCCCTAAGTAGCCAGGCTGCTTCTGTGTGTACTTTTTAACAATTCTGTATATACCAGGTATTATCATGCTATCCTTTTAATAAAAAACATAAACAAAGCTTCTCTGATAGAAAAGTCAAATAAAACATCATATTTACAGTTTATTTCTTTAGAGCATACTTAAAAATACACGTATATGCAACACAACACACTTACACACTCTTATGTACACTAGGTATATCCTTCACTGTTAAAAACATCCTTTTCAGAAATAACTTTGAAGAGAGAATCCTGGGTTCTTTTCTCTTTTCTCCTTGCTTCAATGTTCAAAGTCCTCAATTTTCTAGAACATATCTGGTTTCAGCAGAGATCACAGTCCTCATAGTTCTCCTGCTAGCTTTCATGCTTTGTACCTAATATTCTACCTTTCTAATTTGGTAAGAATGCAGAAAAAGAGTTCTGGGACACTCCTGAGAACTGCCTTATTCTCACCTCCATGTAGTCCCCACACCAACCAAGATTATGATTACTTGAGTTCATATGAACCCTTTGGCAAAAATCTTGTGATCTTCTAGTCCAGTCACAAGAAGACAATTGTTCTGTCTATCTCTAATAAAAAACTATTTACTCCACAACATTAACCTACAATAATTAATAATGTTTAGGTGTAATTTACATAAAGCAGGATTTCTATCTTGCTTGAGTCCTTAGCAAGCATTGCCCACAAGGGTAAGCAGGTACACTTACAATTAGATAATGCCACTCTTTTTTTTTTTTTTTTTTTTTTGAGTTGGAGTTTTGCTCTTGTCACCCAGGCTGGAGTGCATTGTGCAATCTCAGCTCACTGCAACCTCAACCTCTTCCTCCCGGGTTCAAGCAATTCGCCTGCTTCAGCCTCCCAAGTAGCTGGGATTATCACCACGTCTGGCTAAGTTTTATATATATATATATATTTTTTCCCATTTATTTATTTTATTGCTTTTTAGGTTTTGGGATACATGTGAAGAACATGCAAGGTGGTTGCATAGGTACACACGTGGCAGTGTGATTTGCTGCCTTCCTCCCCATCACCTACATCAAGGGGAGAGATGCCAGATATAGTTTTTTATATTTTTAATAGAGATGGGATTTCATCATGTTGGCCAGGTTGGTCTCTAACTCCTGACCTCAGATGATCCAACCGCCTTGGCCTCCCAAAGGCTGGGATTACAGGTGTGAGCCTGTCCATTACCATTCTTTAATAAGTCGATTCAGTCAATTATTTTTTCTGAAATAAATATCTGTCTTCATAAAAAGAAAATATTTTAAATCAACTCAAGGAAACTTAACTGCTTCTTGAATGTTTTGTTTTTATTACATGTAAAGATGGGAATTTAGTGCACAGACAACTAGTCCTTCTCTACCCCAAATCAGAAAATAGGTAAAAAAAAATTCTTCCTTTTTTTTCCTCTTCCTTTAGGTTGGTATGCACTGACCCTACGTCATATCTTTAGAGATGCTTACAATGTCCAGATCTTCTGGGCAACATTCTTTGCTCTTGATTTTGTTTTCTCTAGTTGATGTCTGGTTCATTGAAATTATCTGATAAATTCATCTGAGCAACAGTTTAACAGATAATAAAAGTGCCAGTGGTAGAGACAATTAGGTTCAAATGAACCTTCTCTCAAAACACCCCTCAAATCACACTATAGAAGCAAGTCTCTGCCAAGTCAGTATTGCTTCCAGTGGCACATAATTTAGCTCTAAACCAAAAAAAAAAAATAGGTACTGTTAGAGTAAATTCATTTGAAAAACTAACATTTAAAAACACAGTACCAATCTAATTTTAGTGAGGGTATGAAGACTCTATTTTATGGCTTGATTTAACCTATGGTTTAATATTAGTATAGGTATTATTGTTGCAGCCTAAGGTCTCATTCCCAAAGATAATTTCTGAACTTAAATATTTTAGAGCACAGAATAGTGTTTGGATAAGAATATTTGCAGAATACTAAACAGCTATTGTCTTAAGGTTAATGCTCCACTATGATGTATCTGTAGTGTCTGTAAAATCTGCTTTGCATTATGATCTTCCCATTTTCATTGCAATAACTCACAGCCTTCCAGTCTATATTTTTTTCTTTCTCAGGATTTAATTAGTTGGCTCAAAGGTTTCATTTCCAAACATTCTTTTTGTTATATTGGTGATTCTCAATTACACTTTATGTACCTTCCAGCATTCTGGACTCAAAGTCTTTAAACATCTCCATTTCCATTTCCGTAAATTTCAAACCTAGTCATCACCTGGAATATTTTGGCACCTTTTTTTGTGAACAAAAATTCTCATCTCAAATCTTTCTCCTATATCTATGAGCTTTTGCCTCCCTTCCATTCCATCCCATATCCTCTCTTCCATTTAAGCTTCTTTTCCTCTCATTGCATCTAGTATATTAGACCTTTCAGTTTTTATTTTGCTCTGTGTCAGTCTCAATTCCATATCAGCCACAGTAAATGTGCTATATCCCCTTGACTATCCACTTTAAGAGCTCTTTCCAACCTATTGAGTAATAAACCCAACATCCATTTACTTTACTCCCATTCCCATATAGTCAGGCATATGAACTTTGAGTTCTTTTTTTTCTTCCTTTTTTTCGAGTGCAGTATCAACTCATATGATCACATTCGATCTTGAACACTGCAATGAGCTAAAGGACATCCAATAACTTCCTTTGTATCTTTTACCCCCAAATTTCTTCAGGCGCCACTCTTTCCTTCAGTCCTTGAATCAAAGGGAGATTTCTCTCTTCCTGCCACAGACCAACTCTGATACCAAAACCAATAATAATAATAATGTTTAATATTTATTGAGAATGTATGCCAACCACTGCACTAAATACTTTTTCTAAATAAATTTTTATTTTTTTGAAGTTTAATAATCCACTTCTGTTTTAATAGCAATATAATAATGCTGTTTCAACTTTATTATGCAAGCAATGATCTAAGTATGTTCCACGTGTATGAATTCATTTAATATTCCCAATAACCCCACATGGCTAAGGAAGTTACCATTCTCTTTTTACATGCAAAGAACCTGAGACTCACAGAAGTCACACAGCTGGTCAACAGAGTTTGATTTCTAAACCAGGCAGTATGCCTCCAGAGGCCACACTCTCAACCAATGGGTTAAAGCTTTCTCCTTTCTTGTCATTATCTGTAAGTTTAATAACTTTAATCTAATTGATTTATAGAAAGGTTCCTGCTATCAACATAAAATGTGCATTCTTTTAAAACACAAGAAAATTTAAAAGTTAACCATTTGGCCTCAACACAATCCCATTCCAAAAATGTAAGCCATGCAGATGATAACATTAGCAACAATGCAATAATAATGGTAACTAATAATAAAAATTGCTAAAAATTCATCTGCCATGCACTTAGAAGCAACTCACGTTAAAGAAACCCACAAAAAATTATGGATAATAATGGAGTTGCATCACAGCAAATTTAACTTCTGTGTATTCAACTATACTTTCCTATAAGAGAGAAAAAGGGAGAGTGAGATATAAATAAATAGAGAAATAATGTGGATAATTCTGCCTGCTGTTCCACTCGAAGAGAAGATGCATGTGAAAAGGGAGAGTTGTTCTGCTCTGTTAGCTTTGGTGTTCTTCGTGATGCAAATATTACATCACAGCGAAAAGGCATATGTGTTTTTGAAGATACATCATGATGCCTTCCACTTTCAGTAATGACAGAGTAGGAGGTAACTTGACCCTAAACACTAAGTGAAGCCAATCAGAAGAGGATTTACTGTGAACCTGGTTAAGCTTAGATTTCAGGGCTCTTCACTTGCATACTTTCTCCCAAGTCCCCGCATCTAATTTTGTATTATGTTTCTTAAAGAAAGACTCACAAGTTGTGTCAGCTTCAGTCTCTACAATATAGGACAGCCACTAAAAACAATTAAAAATTTAAAAATGATGGTGAGGAATAACCATGTCAAGATCTAGGAAAATATACAAATCCAGGTAAGTGGCTGGGCCTGGTAATGGTAGTTCATGCCTGTAATCCTGGCGCTTTGGGAGGCCAAAGTGGGAGGATCATTTAAGCCCAGGAATTTGAGACAAGCCTGAACAACAGAGTAACACCTCATCTCTGCAAAAAAGTTGAAAAATAAGCAGGGCATGGTGGCATGTATCTGTGGTCCCAGCTACATGAGAAGTTGAGGCAGGAGGATAATTTGAGCCCAAGAGGACAACGCTGCAGTGAGCTGTGTTTACCATACCACTACACTCCAACCTGGGTTACAGAGGGAGACTGAGAAAGAAAGAAAAAAGCAGAGAAAGGAGAAGGAGGGAAGGAAGGGAAAGAAGGGAAAAGAAAGAAGGAAAGAATGAAGGAAGGAAGGAAAGAAGGGAGGAAGGGAGGGAGGAAGGGAGGGAGGGAGGAGGGAAGGGAGGGAGGGAGGAGGGTAGGTAGGGAGGGAGGGAGGGAAAGAGGGCAGGCAAAACAAAAACAGGAGAAATCCAGGTAAGCCAGGTCTTCAGGGCCACTTCTGTGCAGGAAACATGCACAGATCTAGAAGGAACATTGAGAAGCTAAGGAGAACCTCTGACAAACTCCTTGATCTAGAGCAACAAAAGTGGAGTCCCAGCCTTGGCAAGGGAGGGTGCTCATGGTAAACAACTTTTAAGGGTCACACACTCATAGTAAAAGTGAACAGAAAGTAATGTAATGCAGCTTTGCAAGCACTGCAGTCAAGCTCAAAGTCATCTGGAGACACAGAGAACCTTAAATCTTGAAATTAACTTAAGGTCATTTGTTTTGCTAATGCCCCAAAATACCTGAAAAAAGCAAAAGAAAATTCCCCCTGAAGGAAATAACCTTAAACTTCAAATTATTTCTACAAATGTATTTTTTAAATAAAATATCTGGCACACAACTAATTATAAGCAAAAAAGACAGTCTAGGCAAACAATCAACACAATAAACAAGAGATTCATAAGCACTCTAGTCAATGGAATTACGAGGAACAGGCTGTAAAATAATGATGACTTACTATGCTCTTAGAATTAAAAGCATAATATCCAAATATCTGCTAAGAACTAGAAATCATAAAAAGTGGCATAAGGTCTTTGAAAAAAATAACTAGACATTCTGTGGCTAAAATACACACAAAAAAGATAAGAATGCTCTGGATAGTACAATGGCAAATAAGACATAGGGAGAGAATTAATGAATAAGAGATCAAAACAAGCTGCCTATTTTTGGTAAGCAGATGGCATTCTGGTGATTATAAAGCTCACTGGGGGCAAAATGGTCTTCAAGTTTATTTATGATTATTGCTATTTTATGGAGAAATTAATTGACTCTTGCTCTCTCACTCCTAATCCTAATTTGGGTTTGGGGAAGAACTCTGATAGGGCCATATAATAGCAAGCATTCACCCTTGATCTAATCAACTATGATTAGGAGAGTGATGCATCTTGAAATGTCCCCAAAATATATAGGTTAGAACTTGTATACAACAATTGGAGATGTAGAACTTGGAAATTCAGCTATGCATATAAACTCCTTATTATGAATAAAACTTTGCCTTAAGTTTTATTGAAAATTATAATTAGAAATCTTCAGAATATATTTTACTGTCTTTATTAACATTCCCCAGAATGTCTCTTTTCTTTTGAAATACTCAATATGCTCATTGTTGGTGTTTTCTGTTTTCCTACTTAAAGTGGGATCTCTAGGTCACTTATTGAAGGTATATTCATTTTGCTTCATCTTTCTGTAGCATTTGATAACCTTGACTGCTTTTCTTTTATTAGAAACTCTTACATTGGCTTATTTAACACTATGCTTCCCTGGTTTTCTCCAAAATTTCTGACCATTCTCCCTGTAATTTTATTGTGTTTCCTCTTCCTCTCCATCTTAAGTATTGGGATTTTTTAAAAGGCATTGCCCTAGCTTCTTTCCTCTTATGCTCACTCCCCAGGCAATTCCTTCCATATTGAGAGCCTTCAGTTACCTATATGCAATAATCTCAAATTTCATGTCTATTCAGAATCACTCATTTTGTAAATCTTTGAATCCTCCAACTCAATGTAATAACCAACAGGGGAAACTGAACACAGGGTATATGGGAAGTGTCTGAATGATCTTCATAATTTTTCTATAAATCTAAAAACTTTTCTTTAAAATAAACTTTATTTTAAAAAGATTTGACAACCAAATTAAAACATTCAATAAATGAATGCAAAAACTGTGGTAAAGGAATGAGAGTAAAATATTCAGTGCTGGAAAATGGAGAATCAGAATGTTCAAAATTGTAAAGAAAAGGAAATCCAATCCAAGGATTTTATGCTCAGCGAAATTAGACTCTGATTTAATGGCAGAGACAAACAGTTGGCTTTTCTGGAGAAGAAAGATAATGCAACAATATCCAGCTTAAAAATTAAAAAAAAAAATTTTAAGATAAATTCAGAGAAAAAGGCTATGTTAGTTATCTATTGCCACATAAGAAACCTCCCCAAAACTTTCAACTTAAAAGAACAAACGTTTATTTTATCACAATTTCTAAGGATAAAGAATTTGGTGGTGGCTTAGCTGGGTGACTCTGACTCAGTCTCTAATGAGTCAAGATATAAGCTAGAGCTGGAGTCCTACGAAGATTTGATTGAGGCTGGAGAATCTGCTAGAGGATCATTCACAAAGCCATTGGCAAAATACTCAGTTTCCTTGCTGCTATTTGCAGGAGGCCTCCAAAATCCTTCACCAAGTAAATATCTCCTTAGGGCTGCGTGAGTTCCCTAATTACACAGCATCTGGCTTCCCCCAGAATGAGTAGTGAGAGAAGCCACAATGTCATTCATGTCCTGATCATAGATATCACTCTTTTTCCACTCTCAAAGAGAAGTAGAGAGGTAAGTTTTGAAGGAAGATATATTTAAAAATTGGTGGACATATTTTAAAATTTCCAGTGGAAAGAAGTACCAAAATATTATTTTACTTATATTTACTATTAGAAAATTAATTGGTATCCTCTGCAAATGTTTAGTGCAGTTAAGATTTTATTTTAATTCCTAATGGATTTGTAGTATTTTTCCCCTTTAATATTAGAGGTATATTTTAGGAACTAACATATCTTGAGATAAAGGAAAAATTTATATGAAATCAGCCATTATTTAAGTCTCAATTCATTTTCTCTTTTTGGCCAGTATTAAGTACACACCATAATATCTTACAATATCTTACCCATTCAATGCTACTTTTTGAATAACTGTGATATGCTTGTCCTCTCTTCTCTAAGAATATGACATGGAAGTTTTTCAGCAAGAATATACCAATTCTCTACCAATCTAGGGTACATTTTATGCTGTAATGAGTCATAATCCTGTTACCCATGATTCAGCATGGTTCATCTGTGTTTCTTTTTTGGTTTGTTTGTTTTGGTTTTTTGAGACAGTCTCTCACTCTGTCGCCCAGGCTGGAGTACAGTGGTGTGATCTCGGCTCACTGCAACCTGTGCCTCCCTGATTCAAGTGATTATCCTGCCTTCATCTCCCAAGCAGCTGAGACTATAGGCACACATCAGAATGCCTGGGCAACTTTTGTATTTTTAGAAGAGACTGGATTTCACCATGTTGGCCAGGCTGGTCTCAAACTCCTGACCTCAAGTGATCTGCCTGTTCCAACCTCCCAAAGTGCTGGGATCACAGGAATGAGCCACCATGCCCGGCCCAGCTGTGTTTCCTTACACTTTCTACCACCATCACACATAGTATCTTCTAGACTCATTCCTCAAAAATTTTAGAATGAGAAGGTCCAGTTAACAGTGTCTTTTACTCTTATTCATTCTTCTTCAAAAATGTACTTGGTTCTCATGTTCTATTCCTACACATGTTGCTCTGCTGATTCTGTCTTCTTGCAATATCAAAATCCCCGTGGTGTTGGATCATTCACATCAGAATAAAAATGTTATTATTTCTAATTCTCTTTATCTAAATGTTCTCTCCATTATTGCTCCATTTCTCTACTTCCCTTTACAAATAAATAAATAAATAAAAGTTCTCCAAAGAGATGTTCATTACTTTTCACCACCAATTTCTTTCCTCTTATTCTCTTTTGAACCTACCATAATTAAAGTTGTGTTCCCAACACTATGCCAAAAGTAAGGTCACTAATTATGTAAACTGTACTAAATCCAATGAGTGATTCTTACCCCTCATCCTATTGGAGGCATCAATAGTATTTGACTTGTATTCCATGACATGTTATTGTCCTGGGTTTCTCCTACTTCACTGGTTGGCCCTTCTTGGTCTCTTTCACTTCTGGTCCTCATCCTCCTGAGCATTAAACATTGGAATGGAGCAGGTTTTAGTCCTGTACCTCTTCTCTATGTACATCAATCCATGGAGGAAATCTTCTGTCCCTTAGCTTTATGTGCTACCTGCAGACTAAAATATGAATTTGTATAATTTCAGTATGGGAACCTCTGTACTTCAGATCTATACATCCAACTGTCTATGTGACATCTCCATTTGGATGTTTCATAGCCATACAAGTCTGAACCTCTGATCTCTACCCCTTACTTCTTCAACAACACACCTCCTGCCCAAAAAACAAAAACAAAATCCTGCTCCAACCATAGTCTTTCCCCCTTCAGGCCCACATAATTTAGCCATTGCTGTTAGACCCTGGGGATTACACATGGGCCCAACAGCACAGACTTCTTCTCTTTGAAGATGCATATCTGACTTCATCAAGAATGGAGTCTAAGTGTTCAGTATGTTATTAACCCTGCAGGAGACCAATCAGCTATTTGGTGACAACTTGATTTAATCAAACCACGTCTTCCCCTGTGGGGCAATTATGTATTTGGATAAACTAAGGCATAATTAACTCCTCAAAATTCCTTTTGGATCAGGCAGAAGCCACCCTCCGGGGGTCTTTGTCTACAATGGCACATGGTTACTCTCAACCTCTTCACTGTCTTGCTTTTTTCCCTCTTTTATTGGTTTCTCCTGGGAGGACTTCCTTAGTAAATCACTTGCATATGAATCCTTGGGTGAGGCTCTATTTCTAAAGAATCTGACCTGAGGCACTATCCTGAACACTGGCAAACACATTGTTCTTCCACTGGCCCCATGTTCTCAGGGTACAGCTGTATCCTTGTGCATTAAGCTCCAGCACCAGCAGTACTACGATTTTGTGTAAGAATTTGGAGTCACCACCACTTGATGCTACAATTCATTTACATTTAAAACTGTCCCTGTGAAAGTAATTCACATTATGTATTTGGTGTCTACAATAAGGAACCCTTGTGCCTTTGGCATATTCCATTCAGATCCAGAGGTTGAGACTTGCAGAAAGCTTTAATTTTAAAGGTTGCATTAATTTATTCTGACATATTCGGTGCAAGTTGTGTGAGAAACTTATACATAGGGCCCTATTGAGCAGCCACCTTATAACAGATTTTAATTTTTATAAATAGTTAAATTTTTAAGGTACAAAGCTAAATACAAGTTTTAGATACTGTTGACATCTAGCAACAGTCTAAATATAGATACCAAGAATTTAACCATCTAAAAAGAAATGCTAGCATTGAGTGATTGCTCTGGTTTTTAAGACTGTTTTAAGCAATCACTACATGTCACTCTAAGTTGTACCTTATTTGCTAAAGGAATATTCACATTTCATTCCTCCTAATTCAAACCTTGGTTTAAGAAAAGCATAATTGGGAACTGAACTGAAATAACTTTGGATTTACTTTTTCAGCTAAACTGGTTTTTTTTTTTTTTCATGTTTTAATTGCTCCCTAATTTCTCTATTATTGCTGCATCTCCTAAAATAAATTTTCCATCTGCTCGTTCCATGTTTGATTGTCATGTTGGTTCTCTTTGAAACTGCTAAACAAGCAGCTTTTCTAATCACAATTTGTGGCTGTGGTGCATTTCAATGCTCAGTCTGCATATAGAAAAGCCATTTGCTGTTAAAAAATACAAAATAGATTGAATATAACTAGATAATTTCATTTGTGAGTATAGATTGTACTATGCAGCAGTTTTATTCCTATATTTAGTATTTTCTGGTGAAATGAACAATTTCTGGGAAAAAAAAGTGATTAAAAGAGAACAGCAAACATCTGTGCATCTTTCCTTCAAATATTTCTCCAACTTTTATCAAACTCTCCCAGGTTTTTTGTTCAATTTAGAAAGGAAAAGTTTATGTTTGTTAAAAGAAAATGAGTAAAATACAAAATCCTGTATTTTATAATTATTAACAAAAAATTAAAAATATATATATAAGGAAACATTTTGTTATGTAAATATGTTTTACACTTCTCAGTAATACATTTACATTAAAGCAATTAAAATAACAGTAATATATCTGAGATTTAATAGTAGAGGAGACTAAACAATAGTTAAAAACATAAAATAATTTATACTGAGAAAATTACAGATATAATAATAAAAACACAAATTCCTCAATAGTAAGTTTTAATTATCCATACAAGCTAATAGAAAAACTAGACCCTCTGACTCAAGGCATCCATTATCATTGATTGTTAAGCTATTATTTTCAGCATTTAAAAGTGAATTATAAAGTATATAAACAGACCCTACTTTTAGGATAACAAATTAGTAAATTTGGGAAAGGGCCTTTGACCACATACTGTATAAGCCTTAAAGATCACAGTATGTATTAGTGTAGTAAGTTCACCACAGCAAGTTATTCTAAGGAATAATTTATATGTTATCAGAGATGCATACAAAGACAGACATTAAGTGACATTCATTGCAATGCTATTTATAATAACAACACCACCATAAATAATTTAACCATTTAATAAAAGAATTGGCTTTATAAATAAGGATCTATCCATATGGAAAATGATTTAGCAATTAAAAATCATTTTAGACAAATATTTGATGGTCTCCTATAAATGCTTGCAAATATAAAAATAAAGTTATAAAATAACATTCTTATGATTATAATTTATTAATAGAACTACAGATATATAAATTAAAAATTATGGCAAACATACAAAAATATTAGTGATTTTCTCTTGTGATGTTTTTGATAACTTTTTCTTTATATGTATATATTTTCCAAATTTTTACAGTAGTAATACTGTTTTCATAAAGGAAAACTAGAAAACTTTTTCTTTAAGCTTTTTATATTCATAGTGTTAAAACACTATTTTATACATATATCAAAGAGATGATTGAACATTAGCTTACTTAATCAATAGTATTAGTGTAGAAAGAAAAGCATGGGCATATGATCTTAAGTTTGAGTAAAATATGCTTGAAGGAAGTCAGGAGTCGGTGGTATTGTTTAATTTTTAGAGTAGTTTTTAACACAAAGAGACTGAGAAACTGTTACCTTTTCACCTCTTGTTTTAAACAGAATTATGTGTGTACAACCTGAATCTATGGGATGATATTTTGCACTCCAGGCCTGTCAATCCCCCCTCACCTTTTCAGAACACTAAACTAATAAACTGAATTATTTTTAAGAATAATGAAACAGAGAAAATGAGATCCATAAATTGACTTCTTTGTTCTGCCAATTGACTAAGTGACACTTAGTCATCTCTAAGTGCCTGGAGAAAATAAAAGGCAATTCTTTTGTGAAGCTGATGAACAATTAGGCAATTGAGAAGCATTGAACACAAAGTAGAGAAAGCAATGTAATATTGTTTTATGCATCTCCCTCCCTTTCTCTTTTTATTTTTATTTTTGGAGAAAAAAATGCTTGAGGCAGATATTTTACTCTCTCTCCTACTCTCTAGCTTTTAAAATAATGATCAACATTTGCTATGGCTAACACAGAGGCACACAAACCATGGTTCAAACAGAGAAGTTGTTTTCTAAGTCAAATAGCACATTTTTTTAGAGAAAAATATGCTGCCAGGCTTTTTAACTTTGTTCAAAGTTCAGAAGGTCTGATAAGTGCTTCCAAATTTCAGTCCCTGCAACAGCTACAAATTTTTCATGTTGGGGATTATCATACACTACTGTTTGCAAGATTCATTATCTTTCAAATTCCACTGAGATGTTATAGAGAGTCCATTCTAAAACTACAAAGGTTTTGAAAGATGCCAATTGTAAATTGCTTTTGGTTACTACAAAATAACATAGCTATTTTTTATCAACATATGCTAACATAGGCTATACTGTATGGAATCAAATGAAATAATGTACCAGTTCTACTTCATCATTTAATTCATTTATTCACACATGTATGTATGTATACAGTATCCGTGGGATATGGAATGCTCAAGTTCCATATATAATATGGTGTCGTATTTGCATAGAACCTATGCACATCCTCCCGTATACTTTAAATCATCTCTAGATTACTTATAATACCTAACATAATGTAAATGCTTTATAAATAACAGTAATGCTGTGTTGTTTAGGGAGGAATGACAAGAACAAAAAGTATGTACATGTTCAGTATAGACACAACAATTCTTTTTTTCCCCCAAATATTTTTATTGCAGTTGGTTGAATCAATGGATGTGTAACCCAAAGATATGGAGGACTGACTATGCATATATATTTATTTGTATTTGAGAACACTTGTTCGAGGTGAACTACTCTGTAAAGCAACATAATAGATTGAAATCTTCAATATTACAAATACAGAAGTACTGGATAAAATACACTAAACAAATTTACCCACTGCTTAGGCGGCCCACAGGCTGTGGGATACTGAATATTGGTTAAAGAGAATAGAGCTGGGGTTATAACATCCACATGGACACAGAAGATATGGCCTTAAGGCTAAATTTCAGACCAGTAGTAAGCATCAAATAGAATAAAGAAAATCTAACAATCTAATAGTAGCCTAAAAAGAGAAGGGCAAAAAGAAGCAAATGTGAAGTATAGTAAATTAACATTCAATATAATAGAAAAAGTTCAAATAACTAGTAGCCACAATAAGTATAAATTTAATTGATAAAATATAGATCTCAAAAATAAGTTCAAGTGAGATTTCCAATTTTGGTTTTTGTGTCTTCTGTTATCCAAATATAAGAGACAACACAAAATATGGAAAGAAAGAAACAATCATCAGACCAATTCAACTATTTTTCCAAGAATTGAAGGAAAAAATGGAGCAAATTATTATATACACATATGCCAAAATGTATGGCCATGAGATATTGTACCACTGGTGAAAAACAGAAGATCATAAAAGCTTTAAGGTGTGGAAGTGGAAAGATTTCATATAAAGGACCTAGAAGGCAGATCTCTCAATAGTGACAGTGAGAGACACAAGAAAATGGAGGTTCTATCTTTGGAATAGGAGAATATATTTGCAAATCATTTAACTTATAAGGGGTTAATATCCAAAATATATAAAGAACCCTTACAAACTAACAATTGAAAAAATAATAACACAATTTTAAAATGGGCAAAAGACTTGAATAGACATTTCTCCAAAGATGATATATGAATGGTCAACAAGCACTTGAAAAGATGTGCAACCTTATTAGTCATCAGGAAAATGAAACCAAAACTATGAGATATCACCTCACACCTATTAGGAAGTCCACAATTAAAACAGCAGGAAAAAGTGAATCTTGTCAAAAATGTGGAGAGATTAAAGTCTCTTGAGCACTGGTTTTGGGAGTATAAAATGGTACAGCACTATGTAAATCAGTATGGAGATTTTTCAAAATCTAAAAGTAGAATTACCATTTGATCTAGCAATCCCACTTCTTGGCATAGATATCCAAAGAATTGAAAGCAGAATCTCAAAGAGTTTTTTGCACACCCAAGATTATAGCAGCATTATTCACAATAGCCAAGAGATGGAAACAGCCCAAATGTCCGTCCACAGATGAGTGGATAAACAAAATGTATGTATACATATAATGCAATATTGTTCAGCCTTCAAAAAAGAAGAAAATCTTGTCACATGCTGTATTATTCCATTTTCATGCTGCTGAAAAAGACATACCTGTTCTGAGCAATTTACAAAAGAAAGAGGTTTAATGGACTTATAGTTCCACACAGCTGAGGAGGCCTCACAATCATGGCAGAAGGCAAGAAAGAGCAAGTCACGTCTTACATGGATGGCAGCAGGCAAAAAGAGAGAGCTTGTACAGGGAGACTCTCATTTTTAAAACCGTCAGCTCTCATGACACTTATTCACTATCACAAGAATATCACAGGAAAGACCCATTCCCACGATTCCATTATCTCCCAAAGGGCCCCTCCCACAATATGTGGAAATCATGGGAGCTACAAGATGAGATTTGGGTGCGGACACAAAGCCAAAATATATCCCATGCTACAACATGGCTAAACCTTGCATAAATTACATTAAATGAAATAAACCCATCACAAAAAGATAAATACTGTATGACTCCACTTACATGAGATATCTTATGTAGTCAAGCTCACAGAAACAAAATAATAAAATAAGGATTTCCAGGAGGTGTGGGAAGGAAGATTTATGGAGTTTTTGTTCAATGTGTGTAGAGCTTCAGTTTTGCAAGTTGAAAAAGTTCTGAAGATCTGTTTTATGACAATGTGAATATTCTTAACACTATTGAACTGTACACTTAAAAATGGTTAAGATGGTAAATTTTATGTTATTAGTTTTTAATCACAATTTAAACATATATATATATAAATATATATTTTAATGAAAGTTTTGTTCTTGTCAAGATAAAATAAATACACTTCAACCTGTCTCTCAAAATGAATGCAACTAAAATTCCTGAAAAGAATATATCAGACAGCTGAGGACTAAAACATAAATGATAACACCACTAAACAAGCAGTAAGTTAACAGATTTTTTTCACCTTTTATTTCCTGGCCTGAATGCAAATATAGTCCAGAATCCAATGCTGTATACAAGGTACAGACAGAAAGGGTTTCAAAAGAAGCTCTCTATTTCTGTTATGAGGGACCTCTTTTTGCCAAAGACAATGAGGAACATTTCGTGTTTTTCTATTTTTTTTATTTCTCTTGTCTTACTACCCTACTCCATAGGAGATCACACAGTGGCAGTAGCAGAAACAGAAATGAGAACTTGAAAGATATATACAACTTCATTAAAGAGAAAACCTCTCTGGTCAGAGGACCTGTAGTCGCAAGAACATAGGAGAATCCGCTTACTTTTCCTTTTTATATCTCTCTCTTCTTTTACCATTTTGCCCTGTAGGCACACAGGATAATGAAAAGTACATGGCAGAGCCAGAGAAGCAAGAACATCAGCTTTTAGCCAGAGAACCAGGAGAAGAGGGCTTCTGGGAACTATAACGCATTGCAGAGATATGGAAGGAGCTTAAAAAGGCAACTCTATAAAGTTGTATATGAATGCCATGACTCACTCCTGTTCTGCATATGCATGAATATGACCCTGAAGACCACAGCAAAAACTTTGAGAACTAGGTCTCAGACGGTCCACTAAGTGGTATGCATGTGGGAATACCACTGAAAAGTCTTTAAAAACTGAACTGACATTGAAATCACAGCATACAAAAATAGATAGGGACCTGTCTGCACCTAACTGAATCAATTGCCTGCTAAAACAATCAACTATCAACATTCTAGATAGGATTTAAACAAGACTAAGAGTTTCAAAATATGATACTTAAAAGCACAGTATACAATTCAAAATCACTTGGAATAGGAAGCACCAGAAACATTTCAACAACTCACAAGAGAAAAATGACACAGAGTAACTACATCAAGATGATACAGGTATTGGAACTATCAAACACTTTAAAATAGTGAGTATAACCATGTTCTAGGAAGAAAGGCCAAACATCCTTGAAATATATGGGGAAATAAGAAGTCTTAACAGGAAAATAGCCCATATAAATTAAGGTAAATTTTAGAAATGAAAATAAAAAATTTTCAAGTGAGGTCAATAGTATAATGGAAATAAAAGGGGAAAGATCAATGAACTTGAAGATAGATTGATAGAAATTATCTCATCTGAATGACAGAGAGAAAAAGACTGAAAAAATAGAGACCTGGGGACATGTAGTACAATAATAAATGGTCTAAACTTATTTATATTTCCAGACATAGAGAAAAAAGAATGTATGCAGAACAAAATGTTTAAAAATGTAATGGCTGAAAGTATCCCAAATCTGGTGAAAAATGTAAACTTAGAATTTCAGAATTCTCAGCACACACAAAAATGATACAGCCAAAGAAATCTCTTCCAAAATATGTATTATAATCAAACTGCTGAAAACTAAGGACAAAGAAGGAATCTTGAAAGCAGCCATAGAAAAATGATACATTACTAAATTTAACTTTAGATTTCTCTTCATAATCCATGTAAAGCAGAAAGAAACAGCAATATTTTAAAGAGCTGGAAAAAAGAAACTATAAACCCGGAATTCTATATCCAATGAAAATATCCTTCAAGAATAATGGTGAAATAAAGACATTCTTGGTTAAAGGAAAGCTAAGATAATTTGTAACAAACTGATATGTTGAAAAAGAATGAACTGCTAAAGAAAGTGAAGCCACCTCTGCAAAGAGTATGTCAGTGAGAAAAATCTAACATGGCTGACTCCATCTTGCTTCTAGCTTTACAGGCTGGTTGTCTTCGTTCATTCCTGGTCATAGGCCAAGCCAACAATGGGAGGATTTAGCTTACGTTTAACTTGGGAACAAGGATAATAATAGTTCTTCCCTAAAACTAAGCCCCTCTTTCCCTAGGGACCAAAACTGAGTGAAAAGCTACAAGATTAGAGTTCTGGAAGGGGCCTGAATTCTGCTAAAAGGTAGGCATAGTTTTTACAACATCTAACTGCTCAGAAATCCTATGGCTCAAGTCACAAGATTTGTTATTTCTCCAATTGCTCCTATAGATAACATCGCTATTATAGAATCTAAGATCGATCTTTTGAGAAGTTTTTCCAATTATTGCATTCTGGCAACTGACTGACTCCTCCAGGACCCATGGCTTATGACTCACTCTGTCCTGTGTCCCCCCACCCAGAAATGGGCTCAGCACACAAGGACAATTGTCATGACTTCATCCCCAACCAACTAGCAGCATCCATTCCATAGCCCCAACTCACAAAATTATGCATAAAAACTTAGCCTCTGACTCCTCAGGGAGACTGGTCTGAGTGATAGTGGTATGGGAAAGGGGCAGAGAAGTGTTGGGTAGAGAAGGGCGTGGTCCCTGGTGAGGACTCCACCCCTGGGCTTGTACCCATGGACCTAGGTGAGGACAGGCACTCCTGTTTACCCACCAAAAGAGGTGAATTTAAAGCAGAGGGATACTTTTGGATGGCTGATGGAGGACCTCGTTAGGTAGTACGAATGAGACTGGAAAGAAGAAATCAATATAACTTGAAGATGAGAGTGAATAAGAGAACTAAAGAGTAAATTAAAGTCACTGCTGGGGAAAAAGTAATCGATGTTATACTTATCTATTCAAAGTTTTCTAGTAGTTAGCTGTAATTATTTCACCGAAGTTTGGAAATGTATCTTGGGCCTATATGTGAAAAAGGGGTTTTTTCCCAAAAAGAGAGTTTTGTTTTTCCTGGGAACTGAAAATTGGTAGGCTTTCATAAAGAGAAGGAAAGCAAATGAGGATAGTACAGTACTACTGGGAAGAGAAAATGTGTAGAAGGTGAAAGGAAGTGGGAACAAGTCGCAAATAAGGTATGCCTGAGATGGAAAGCAAACTAAGTACAAATTGACCTAAAAATGTTGTTAAGTATTCAGTAGGTATCAAGCTGGGGCAATACAATTGACATGGGAAGTCCTAGTGCTGTGTAACTGCACAAGTAACTGTAGGCATCACATTAGGCTGCTAGGTTTCCACATTTTGAAGGTGATCATACTTCACTCAAGCACTTTATTAGTAGGAGTTAAAAGGGAATGTGCCAGAACAGCAGGACTGCCCACTGTGTCCCCACCCCCACCCGCTTCACTCTCCTTCCCTGTAATAAGCATCCTACAATGGGCAAGTATTGGCAGAATCACAGTGGTCTGGCACTGACTCTTTGCAGGAAGAAAGTATCATGGGGTAATCACAGTTCCCAAGGAGGACTCTGAGTTTCCAGCTTTCTCTGTGTAAAACGGTTGTAACAGGAATTAGTCTATGACTGTCAACCTCTGAGTTTCTGGAATTATCAAAAAGGAGGTTAGGCGAAAGAATCATGATAGGAAAGAAGGATAAGCTTGAGAAAGCCAAACGGAATTTGAAATATTTAATTTGAATAATCCACAGATATGAATTTAGTTTCTTTCTCCAAAACTGAGAAAGTGAGGGAAGTCTTATTTATACATAGAACAAGTATATTCCAGTCATAATATAAATGAAACCTATTATTTCTCCTTCATTAACCTGAAACATGAGGTAGGCTAGAAATATGATATTATCAATAAACAGAAATGTGAAGCTTTTATCTCATGACTTCTCCAACCACCTAAACAGTCACTCAGTACTTTAATAGCTTGTTTTGTAAGGCAGGACCAATTGCCATGTTAAAAAAAAAAAAAAAAAAAAAAAAAAAGGACTACCTGACTAAGGTTTGTCTGCTTAATAATTTCTTTTGAAATCTATTTGCTTGCTGCATAGATAGGTCAGATTCACAGTTGAGATGATAACATAATCAATTAAAGGATATTTATGTTGTCACTTAAACAAATTAACATTTTAGGTGTACTGGGAATTCTCATTTTCATTTATTTATAATGATTAGAAATGTTTTTTTAGATCTGGCATTTTTCTTGAAATTATGGATCCAATCATCAAGTTAGTTTCAAATCAGACCCAAAATAGATAACAGATATTATGAGCCTTTTAGCATTGCCAAGTTTAATAAGTATTCTTTGAAATAATTTTAGTAAATATTTTTTTCTGACACAAACTAGAGTTAAATTCTTGAAATAGGGTGCAAAAAAACACCTCAACTCTACTTTGATGATTTTGGTTCCAAATTGTGAAAAATAATTACTTCAATTTAAAAAGTAACTTTGTTTTCTATTACCATCTTAATATAAAACCTTCAAAAAATATGTGGTTCATCTGCCTGAACAGGGTGCACAGGACCAATTTACAGGAGGGGCTATGTAGTGTTGATGAAAATCGGTACTTGCTCTTTACACCGGGCATCACATTGCATCTGTTTTTGTGACAGCATTGGATTCAGAAATTAAACACAGCAGGAAGGAAGATCTTGCATAGATTTAAAATATATTGCATGTCTTGACATTATAACCTGCTGTAAGCAGGGAAAGACTGAAAACCCCCCAACCGTACTTAGAGGACATTAAACTGTGTTTGTGAGGTGGGGAGATAGGTATCTCCTTTTGAAGGACACTCATCCCCAAAGTTTACCAGCAGCTAGTGCTGGTGTATCATTCTGATCGGAACACCTATGATAAAATTATTTCCAGCATTTCTAATAATTAAATTTCCCAATTTTAGAAAACGTGATCTCTATTATTAAAGGCATTCTACAGTAATGTAATATATTTACAAAATATAGAAAACAAAAATGTACATCTCAGCCAATTATAATAATACAAAGTAAACACCCATGTTACCATCAACCAGGTCAAGAGCACTGCCAGCACCCCAGAAACATCCTCGTGCCTCCTCTAAATCATGTGTCTCTAAACATTGTACTTTAGTATTGCATATATATGGAACTTTTGACAGATAAAAATCTTAGAGTATTTATTGTTTCTGGTTTCTTTTACCCACATTATGGTTGTGAGATTTATTCATGTGTGAAGACGAATATAATACCTTCATTGTCGTTGCTGTATAGCAGCCCATTGTGTGTATGCACACAACTTATTCAGTCTGCTATTGATGGACATTTGGGCTGTTTCCAATTCTTCGGTGTTGTGAATAATGCTGCCATGAACAAAGATGTATAGCTGTCTTGGTGCATTTTGTATGGCTAGAAACTAAATCACTAGAATACAGGATAAATTCAACTTTAGAAGACAATTTTTAAAAATTGTCAAATGTGCTTAATGTAATAGGCACTCTGCCAGCAACAGTATTGATGTAGCTCCACATGCTTACCAATATTTAGTCATGTCAGTAGTGTTCCTATTTACCTGGCCACTTTGATGGATATGAAGTGTGTAATGTTGCTGTCTTAATTTGTGTTTTTCTGATTATTAGTAATGCAAACATCTTTTCATATGTTTATGGGTCTCTTAGATAATCTCTGCTGTGAAGTCTGTGCAAATGTTTTCTGTTTATCTATTAGATTATCTGTGTTTGTCATATTGACTTGAAAAAGTCTTTATAGGTTCAAGATACAAACCCTTTGACGATTATTTGGGGTGAATTATTCTCCTACACCAAGGCTTACATTTTTACTTTCCTAAAAGTATTTTTTAATATATGTCCTAAATTTTAATACAGTAAAAACTATCAGACATTTTTCCTTATGATTAGCACTTTTCAAGGCTCATTTAAAAAATCTGTGCCAAAAAATTTTGCAATCTACCCATCTGACAAAGGGTTAATATCTAGAATCTACAAAGAACTAAAACAGATTTACAAGAAAAAAAAAAAAACCATTCAAAAGTGGGCAAAGGATATGAACAGACACTTTTCAAAAGAAGACATATATGAGGACAACAAACATATTTAAAAAATGCTCATCATCACTGGTCATTAGAGAAATGCAAATCAAAACCACATTGAGATACCATCTCATGCCAGTTAGAATGGCGATCATTAAAAAATCTGGAGACAACAGATGCTGGAGAGGATGTGGAGAAATAGGAACACTTTTACACTGTTGGTGGGAGTGTAAATTAGTTCAACCATTATGGAAGAGAGTGTGGCGATTCCTTAAGGACCTAGAAATAGAAATTCCATTTGACGGAGCAATCCCATTACTGGGTATATATCCAAAGGATTACAAATAGTTATATTATAAAGACACATGCACACGTATGCATTGTGGCACTGTTTACAATAGCAAAGACCTGGAACCAACCCAAATGCCCATTGATGATAGACTGGACAGGGAAAATGTGACACATATACACCATGGAATGCTATGCAGCCTTAAGAAATAATGAGTTCATGACCTTTGTAGGGACATAGATGAACCTGGAAACCATCATTCTCAGCAAACCGACACAAGAACAGAAAATCAAACACTGCATATTCTCACTCATAGGCGGGTGTTGAACAATGAGAACACATGGACACAGGAAGGGGAGCATTACACACTGGGGTCTATTGCAGGAGACTAGGGGAGGAAGCTGGGTGCAGGGAGTTGGGGAGGAATGACATGGGGAGATGTGCCAGATATAGGTGATGGGGATGGAGGCAGCAAACCACATTGCCATGTATGTACCTATGCAAGAATCCTGCATGTTCTTCCCATATAACCCAGAACCTAAAGTGCAATAAAATACATATATTAAAAAAAAATCTGTGCCAATCCTGAGATCATGAACATGCTCCTGTAATTTTGTCTAGAAGCTTTATTATGTTGCCTTTCACATTTAGTTCTATAACCATTCTGGAATTAAATTGTGTCTCTGGGATCAACTGAAGTCAATCTTTCCTTCCTCCCACATGGATTTCAAATTACTCACATCATTTGTTAAAATGACCACCTTTTACTTACTGCTCTGCAGTCACTTTTCAAAAATCATGTCACCAAATATCATGAGTCTGTTTCTTTACTCTTGATTCTTTTTTATTGGTCTATTTGTATACTTTTCTGCCCATAACACATACATTAATTATTATAACTTTATAATCAGTATTTTATAAAAAGGCTTTATATGCAAAGCAACAGACAAACACAGAAAAAGCCAGGAAACCTAAGAAGGAGGTGAACAAATCAAGCTCATCCTTATAGGGCAGTTTGACCAAGGAACATAACAGACAGAAGTATGGTCTTGAGTGGCCACGAGACAAGTAGATCTCCATCCCATTGAAACCCAGAACCAGGGATTATATACCATAGGGAAAAGATACACATGCTTAATTTAAAAGCATAAAAGTATAAGTTTATCAAAGTTGATTTAATCTAAGGGCAGGATTTGCAGTAAATACGTGCTTTTACACAAGGAACAATAGAAAGAACTGGAAATCATAGAGCCATTCCCAGAACTGGGATTAATCAAAAGTCATGGAAGACTAGCTTCCAAGATAGAGTTAACATTAGCCTCCGCAATAGGTCTTTATATCTGCAGAGTAGGTCATCAAATTTATTTTTTCTTCAGATTGTCTAGGCTATTTCTGAACTTTATCATTACCACATATATCTTAAAATAGCCTGTCAACTTCCACACTAAACCTCCGAGGATTTGTGTTAGGATTATACTGAACCTATAGTTCAACCTGGAGAAAGTTGACATCTTTGCCATCTGAGTTTTCCATGAACTTGAATAATTTATTTGTATAGGTCTTCTTAATTTTTCTCAAAAACATTTTATGGTTTTCACTAAGGAAGTCTTGCAAATTTTTATTTATTCCTAGGTATTTTTTTGTTACTGTAAAGAGTATCACTTATTAGAATTTTATTTTTATTTATTGCTTATGTGAAAATAAAATTTAGTTTTGTATATTGATCTTGCATCTAGAAACCTTACTAAACTCATTAAAGTATAATTTATTTATGCATTCTTTTGAATTTTTACTTACTCAACCATACTAATTCATAAATTATGATGGCTTTACTTTTTCATTTCCAATTCATAGAATTTTTGTTTCTTTAGCCTTATTCCATTGGCTTAGACATTTAACATGATGGTAAAGGGTCATACTAATGAAAAACATACTTGTCTTTGTCACAGTTTCAGGTGAGCAGCTTTCACTGTATCTTAGTGTATATAAATATGCAGTATTTCTCAGTATGTAAAGAACTTAACAACCAATAGTGTTTACGTTTTTTATAAGTAAATATTGTTTTATAGTCATTCTCTTCCATTTCTAGCCTGTTTTGAGGGTTTATTTAATCATGAATGAATACAGAATTTTATCTTACCAAGTAAATTTCTGTATCTATTGAATTGACTATGCAATTTTTATCTTATTTTATATTAATTTGGTTGATTTCTGAAATTACATTTATTTAAGAATGTGAAAAATTGTATCCCAGAAATAAATCAAATTTTTTATGATTTATTATGCTTTTAAAATCATTGGAATCTATTTGCTAAATTGGGGGGGACTTTGCATTTGGGTTTATGAAAGATTTATCTATAAGATTTCTTTTTTTGTAACATTATTGTCTGCTTTTATAAAAAGATTTGAGAAGTGTTTTCTTCTACGTTATTATACTTTATTCTATTTGGATAAGATTGATGTTCTTTCTCTCTTAAATATTCTGAAGAATTTACAAGCAAAGCCATCTAGGCCTGAAATTTTTGTTATGAGAAGGTCTTAAATTACAGATCAATTTCTTTAATGTATATTGGCCTGTTCAAATTTATTATATTTATTTTCACCAGCAACCAATGACAGTTCTTGCTGTTCCAATTTCTTGCCAGCACTGGTGGTGGTGTTTTGGGTTTTAGCCATTCTAATAGTTATGTAATGGTATCTCATTATTGCTTTAATTTGCATTTCCCTAATGACGTATGTTGCAGAACATTTTTTTATATGACTATTTGCCATCTGTACATAGTTTTTGGTGAGGTGTCTGTTAAGGTCTTTGACTCATTTTTTAAAACCACATTGTTCCTTTTCTTATGGTTGACTCTTTGTTTTTTGGGTATTTTTAATAACAGTCTTTTATGTGATATGTCTTTTGTAAGTATTTTCTTCCACTCTGTGGCTTGTCTTTTCATTCTCTTGACTGTCTTTCTCAGAGCAGAAATTTTTGCTTATAATGAAGTCTAGCTTATTAGTTCTTTCTTTCATGAATCATACCTTTGGAATTGAATCTAAAAAGTCATTGCCAAATCCAAGGTCATCTGGATTTTCTCTGTCTAGTAGTTCTACAGTTTCACGTTCTAAACTTTCACATTTTACATTTAGATCTGCGATTCTTTTTGATTTATTTTTTGTTAAGGGTGTATAGGGTCTGTGTTTAATTTTTTTTTTTTTCGCATGTATGCAAGATGTTTACTTGTTCCAGCACTATTTGTTGGAAAAAACATATTTTCTCCATTGTGGTGCATTTGTCCTTTTGTCAAAAATCAATTAGTTATATTTATGTGGGCCTATTTCTGAGCTTTCTGTTTTGTTACATTGATCTGCATCTATTCTTTCACCAATACCACACTGTCATCTTTATTGTAACTTCACAGTAAGCCTTGAAGTCAGATAGTGTCAGCCCTCCAAATGTTTTCTTCTCCTTCAATAGCATGTTGGCCATTATGGGTCTTTTGCCTCTACATATAGTATATGATGCAGAGCATCTTTTCATATGCCTAACTGCCGTACACACACACACACACACACACACACACAAACACACACACACATGTATATATATACATAACATTGGCAAGGTGTCTGTTAAGGTCTTTGGCCCATTTTTATCTTATTATATTTCTAAAAGTTGTGAGATCAGTAGTAATGTTCCCTTTTTATATTCCATTTTTCCCATATACCACTCCAAAGAATCTTCACCTCCACTGCTCTACCAAAGTCATAAAATATACCTATTGCTAAGTTTAATAATCAATTCCTAGGTCTTATTGTTCATTATCCAAGAGCACATGCCACGCACCCTTCTTTCTTTACATAGTCTGTTTACTTGACTTCAAGAATGTAGCAGTCTTCTGATTTTTCTTCTACCTCCCTTGCTGTCTCTTCTCTGTAGCCTTTGTTAATAATTTCTTCTTATCCCTCCAGCTGTTGACATTGGTGTGTTCCATGGAGATCTTCTTCCCTTTATCTCACTCAATGCCTGCGTGATCTCCTTCAGTTTTATGGCTTTCAGTGTTGTCTGTACAATGATGACTCCCGAATTTAATCTCCATTCATGATCCTCCTATCTTTATTGTTTTTATTTTTATTTTTATTTATTTTTATTTTTGAGACAGAGTGTTGCTCCGTCGCCAGGCGCCAGGCTGGATCACCTCCTATCTTTATACTCATATCATCCAATGGCTCCCTTGATGTCTGCACTTGGATTTAACAGTCACTTTAAACTTTATACATCAAAAATTTAGCCCCTGATCTCTCTCCCTAATTTTCCTTTTCCATTATCTTTTCTATCTCAGTACATGGAAGCTCCATTTTTCCAGCTTCTCAGATAGAAAATCTTAGAGTGATTTGACTCTTATCTTTTTCTCATTTCCCACAATAAATTGATCAGACTATACTGTTGGTTCTAACTTCAAAATACATCTATTATTTGACCACTTTGTATCACACCTCTGCCATCAGCCTTGTCAAAACAGCTATTAATTGTCACTTGGTGGATTGCAATAACCTTCTAATTCATTGCTTTTACTCTTGCCCTCATTCAATCTATTCTCATCACAACAGTCTGATGAACTATGTACAGTCAAATAGGGAGGTCTTGGCATGTGGACATGTGCAGTCATAATTCAATATCAAATAGAAATGCTATAGATGAAATTGAGCTCAACCAAGTACAAAGCAAAATTAAAGCACATCTTTTACCACACACACACACACAAATAAAACAATGAGCTCAGACCCAAGATACCCATTTGCCTTTAGAATTAATTGAACTACAGAATAACGAAATGGCCTATTTAAGATTCTGTTATAATACCAGATATTAGACAACACCCTGAGAGGCTGAGTGCTATCCTAAAGTATGTGCTATCTGTCCTGAATCAGAAGATATTATTATGGAGCTATTTCTTTAACAGCCAGTAAACACAGGTCCTGAAGCCAGAAGAGAAAGTGACCCTTACTACGATTACTGAATAACCCACTAGCAGAACTTTTGATTACCGTCCCCACAATCTGAGGCTCTGCCAGTATGAAGACTTAGTCCTAAGGGAGGAATGCACCACCATGGGACAAAGCAAAAATCCTATTATATGAATATTAATACTGCCATTTTGCTATATGTTGCTGCTCATGGCACTAAAGCAATAAGCAGAGGCATTTACTGAATTGGATGTTTCAGATGAGTTTACAGAATTGGATGCTCAGTAAACATCAAATAAATTGGAGTTTACTGGATTGCAGCCAGGATGATCTTAACTACAAAGCTCAGTTGGGTTTCTGCTCTACAATGGTGGTGGGCAAACAATGCTTTTGGGGGTATCCTCTGGTACTTCTATTTGTGAGGACAAAGATAAATGAGAGACCACAGCAACTCGATAGATGTAAGACCCATAATGATTCAGACTCTTTAAAAATGAAAGGGTTAGGTGAACTCACCAAGAAAATAACTGTCCAAATGAAGACATGACAAATATCAGCTATAGATTCATGACCAATTCAAAATTAAACCTGTTGCAGCTATGCATATTTTATGTATATATTTATCAATGATGCTTTCTCTTCCCTCTTTTCTTACTATTTTGTATTAAGAATGTTAGTAAGGCCTAACAAAATCAGATCTGGTGGAGACAACTGCTTATCTCCTGGAGATTCTGGGCTTTGTGAAGAACACCATGACTGATGGGACCTTGCTTCTCTCTTTGGAGGACAGAGAGTGACATTATCTTTTGCTGTAGTTGTTCTCTAAATAGCTATTTCATGTTTACTGGAAGCATGAAGTTGAAATATGAAGGTGTTAAGTAAGGGGGGAATCAGTCTTAGGGTCATTTTCCCTCGTAACAATTCCTCAACCTTCCCTTGCTCAGCTCAGATTCATGGTATTCATGTGACTTAAAATATGGAAAATCAAAGGCAGTGATTTTGTACACAGTGATGAAATTGCTGAGAAATCAAACAAGGATGGTGAGGAAATCCAGGGATTATTATTAGCAGGAAGCTGAGCCACAGGAAAAGTGTAGCTGTTTCCAGACATTGCCTAAGGAAGATAATAGGAAACAAATAGCCTGGCTTCTCCTTTTTAATCTGCAAGTCCCTCTCATTGTGTGAATATGGCTGGAAGCCACTTGACACTGGAGTTTGAGAAATATGCCTATAATAGTGCACCACCACCCTCTCCATCCCCTAACTGCAAAAAATTTTCTGGAGTCACTGCTTATAGCAACGAAGCCTTGGATGTATATAATAAAGTGTCCAATCATAGCAGAGTTCACAAATAATTGTGGCATATTTATACCATGTGTCCTTATGCATTATGGTCATCCTCGTATTTTCTACATATTGCCAAATTGTACTCTAGATTCATTTGTACCAACTTATACCCCTCCCATAAATGTATGAGTTCTTCGCATTAACATTCTCTCCAAAGTTTTATGCTTTTTAAACTGCCAATTAATTGATGGAAGACAATAGTTCACTTCAATTTTAGTTTCCATTTTTCTGACTACTAGTGAAATCCCTAAAATTATCACTGAAAATTCAACTTCCCTGTTTTGTTAATTGCCTGTTTGTATATTTTGTCATTAGAGTTCTTTTAGGCCTCTGTCATCAACTTATAAGCGTTCTTTATATAAGCTATACACCAGTGGCTTTTGTTATATGCACTGCCAATATAATAGCCCAGTTTAGGCTTGTTCTTAATTTATACACAGTGTTCTTTGTGATACAGGAATTTTTTCTTTATGTGACATGGTGGAGTTTATTGGTCTTTCTGCTTTAACATTGGTACTTTTTGTATCCTGTTTACAAAATTATTTCTACCTTAAAATTACAAAGATACTCTGCTTTCTTCTAAAAATTTTAAGCCTTTTATTTTCATGCTTAGGTCTTTATCCATTTTGGGATTATTATTATAGATATTAAAACATAATAGGGTTTTTTATTAGACTAATAAATTTTAGCAGCACTAGCAATATTTATTGGACAGTCTATCTTTTTTCCATAGATTTTTAATAATTATTCTGCCATATGCCAATTTTGTGTTTATTTTGTCTGTTTCTGGGCTTTCTATTCTGCCACATTTTTCAATTTGTCTACCCTTGTACCAAAGCCACACTTTTGAAAATTACTAGGAATTATAATAAGGGACACATACATTCTGCTCACTTTTCCTTTTCTTCTTCAAATGACCATGATTATTCTTGAAATTAACCTCTTCAAAATCTCTGGTTCAGATGTTGACTGAAACTTCATTGATTTTTAAACTAATTTGACAAATACTGCAAAATCTTCCATATTGAATGTTTTTATATATAAACGTAGCAGATGGCATCCGTTATTCAGGTATTTTATGTCTTCAAGACCACTTTGTAATTTTTATATTTTTCTCTTCTTTTGTTTAATATTTCTAGGTACTTTATATCTTTTCTTCTGTGAATGACTTGTTTTTTTTCTAAATACATTTGTGATGGTGTCTAGAAATGCCATTGATTTCAAACTTGCTGAATTCCTTTCATAATTTTAATAGCTTGATTTGTATATACTCTTAGATTTGTCTTGCTATCAGTCAACATTGTCTGTGAATAATGTCATTTTTTTCTCTTCATCATCCATTTCTTTCATTTTTTTCCTTCTTGCTTTATTTGATGGGAACTTCAAGATAATGTTGACTAGAAGAAATAATCATGGGCCTCATTTTCTTACTCCTGACTTTAAAATAAAGATTTCTAAAGTTTCATCATTGACTACGAGTTTACTGTAGGTTTACACAGATCAGTTTTTTTAGTTTCTTTATATTCTGAATTTGCCTACAGTTTATGTAACAATAGCAAACAGTAATTCATAATTTAATCTCATGTGTCACACATATTTTGCAAAACCTGAAAGAATACACACTGGGATAAATGAGCATTCAGGTTGCATCATTGTGGCAGAAATTTCTCTTTCTCTAAATTATTTAAAGTTAGTTTGTTTGTTTCTTTGTTTTGATAGCTATGAATATATCAATAGAGTTATTTCATAAGTAAAATGAAATGAAAAGTAGATTGGGGAAATAGTTGCATTGTTAGCCAAATTCTTCTCCTTTGCCTAATTCAACACTCTCTGACACATAAATTTGGAGCTTCTTCCACTACTCTTTGATACTGAGTTTAATCACGTACATTTCTTTGTGCAATTGGATATTCACAGATGTGACACATGCAGAGGGTTCTCTGCCTTTGCCATGAGACTGCAACTGAGCCGTAGGAGAATAAGACCTGAGAAACAAAGTTGTGTCATCGTAGTGGTCCCATCTGCGGCCCTCATAAGTCAGTCAGTAGTCAGCCCACCTACACACTTGAGCACAATAGCCATGATTGGCAGAGTCTCCTAGCCAGTTAGCCCATATACTTTTAAAATGATAATTTTCAGAGTTTGTGGTTTGTTAAACTGCAGGCTGTAGTGATAAACAAATGATGGAGAATGACTTACAATGCTGGGCTTACAATGTCTATGCTTTAAATATTTTATTTTGTATTTTGGGAGACATACAAAATAATTCAGAGGTGAAAAATACTAATGCTAGATTTTTAATGGAAACAATTCTGATGGATACTAAGTTTTGAAAACATCAGTGATTTTAAACCTCTTTCTCAGTTAAGCTCTTAGTATGAACTACATGTTACTTTGATAAACTCAAAAATAAATAATCATTAAGTATCAAGATGGGGAAATATTGTTTTTTTGATCTAATTTCAAGTGTTATTTGTTTTGAATAGTGTTATCATTGTAACCAGGTTAAATGCTTCATTTAATACCTGGTAAAGCAAAAATTTTAAATAAGCAAGAATTGATTTCTTTTCATGAATTATATTACAAACTTATGAATCTTATTCCGAGATGAATTTACATAAGGTATAGCTTATGTCATAATCAAATATTTCAGTAGAATAACATCTGTAATAGAAATTTGATTATATATGTTGTAAGCGACATGGCCCAGCAATGTGCATGCTGAAGTTTCACCGGCCTCTGTGTTCTACTTTTAAAGAACAGGTTTTCATGTAGTTACTGATATCAACCCCATGACAAAGATAAAAACCAAGGCAATACCTGAATGACCAGAATGTTACAATGGAAACTTGTGCCAGTGTGAAGAATCTCAGGAAACTTGGTTGGATCTGAATCTGACAAGGTGATTCTACAGATTTGGGGGAAAATTCATGAATCCACATTACATCTACAATCTTCTAAATGTGTAAACATCTCATACTGCAAGTATCTCTTAAAGTCTATGCCATTTTATGCCAACTAAAATGTAGATTAAATAAGTTTTTCACTTAGTTTCTGCCATTTTGGTATCTGTTTAGATGGATCTTAAAGAATAACTGTACTGTAAAATAGTAAATAATGCATTATTTTATAGCTTAAAAACATGCTATTCCTCTTAGAGGATTTCTAAACTCTTAACACATAAATTATCACGTAATATTTATATTGAAATTACTTTTGTTAAAATAGGTAAGTAGTGAATATCCTTCTTACTCAATTAGTATGAGATCTACAGAGTTACAAAATAAGATTTTACAGTAGTTGGAAGGGAAACGAAAACTTTAAGATAACATTGACTTATAACTTGTTTTGGAAATCACTTACCTTTTTGAAATTATGCATATATGTGCATTATCTATAATTCTTTGCGACATGCCAACACTCACTGAAACAATTGGAAGTTTCATAAAAAACCATGACATTTCCACACACATGTAATTGTGAAAGTTGTAACATGCGTTTTTTCAGCTGACACTACAATTAATGTGAATTGTCAGGTTAATGTAGAAAACACTGCATAATACAGAGTACTTGGGTAAATAGTGAATAAAAATTATGAATTTTTAGCAGACCCTTATAACAGTATGTTGGACACAAATAAATTATTTGCTTAACTATTTAAATTTTACTTCATGAGACAGTACAATAAAAATAACTGTCCCAGTTATTTAGTTTAATCATGATAGTAAGGCAACTTTATAGGAAAATGAATTTAGTTATTACTAGACTAGTTGAGTTTAGTATTCAACAATCTAGATTTCCAGATTTTAAGGGAGGAAAAGTTCATATGTATCAATATTGCATTCATAAGGCCAACTTGCCTAAGACAAAGTTGAGTAGCAAAAGAACACAGAAACACTTTGGTTGTATGAAAACTATGCTTAAGGTATATAATATGTAGATGTGCCCTTAACATATACCATAGGCATGCATGTATGTTATATACCAAGAAATGTCAATGTAACAAAGGGTACATTTAAAGCTGGGCCCAAGATCTTTAGATGCTCAGAAATCATTATGAATTAAGTGTATTAAAATACATCATCTCTTTGATTTCTTTTTGTCACAATTCAGCAATATTTGTCATATTTGATGAAGTGCTGTCGTATATTATGACAAGAAGCATAGAATAATTATAGTGGTGCTAGTGTTTAGTCTATCTTAATGAAATTGCCTGTTTCCCCCATAGAGGGTTGGTCTGGCTGTCTTTCCTCAATGGTTTTCCTATTTTTAAGTGGAATGTCTAGTTGGCTACATAGAAGACATTTAAGGAAAATTAAAGTGAAAATTTTGAAAGAGGTAAATAAAAAGAAACAAGTATCTTGAATCATTTTAACTCCTTTTAGATAATAAGAGGTAGGGCTATCCACACATATCCGCTAAAGATTTTACAGTAAAGATGGCATGTAAAAAGTATGAAATAGAACTAATAATACTGTTTATAATATTACATATTTCTCTTATTTCGTCCATGTAATTATACTTTATATAAAGCATCTTAGGCAAAAATAATCTTCCACATGACTCTCTTTACATTTATATTTAACTTATATCAGAGAAAGACTTTACATTTTGAAAACCTATACCGCATTTCCGTCCTTTGCCTGGGATCTATATCATTATTGAAACATATAAGTAGTTTGTATTGGTTTAGGAGTTTCTTTTTTCTAAACTATTGGTTTGCTTATGTCCCCTGTTAAAATAGAATGTGTTGATGGCAAAATTGCAGTTCACCTTGACTTCTGTGTCTACTTGGCAGATGAAAGCATTGTTTTTGGCAACTCAAATACAAATAGTGTAATAGAATATAATTACGGGACTTCATCTAATGCACTGATGGTCTATCTGTGCTTTAGATGGAGTCCCATAATGCTTTCAGCCACTATGATAACGAATAAGCTGCATTAGTCTAAGCTTCGAAGACACCTATCACAGTGGGAGCCTATGGCACACTCACACAGTGTGTGTATGTGCCTTTGCACCTGGACATGAGCATAAGCTCATGCAGTTAGCTGAATTTAATAAGTTTTGAAGGACAGTTGAACACAGTTTAGGACTTCTACTCTACTGACTTTTTAAACAGGGTCCTGTAGGATAAAGGAATGTAACTGTAGTGTTGAGGTAACCTAAGTTCATAAAAGACTAAAAAAAAAAGAAACTGGAGTTGAAAAATACGTCTCTGTTAAATGGAAATGTGCTTATAGTTTCTACTGCACCCCCCTCAAAAGAAAATAGAAATATGGAATTGCAAAACACACTATATGAGGAATACAGGGATTCTGAAAATTTTGTGATGTTTGTTTTCCTTCCTTCCTTCCTTCCTTCCTTCCTTCCTTCCTTCCTTCCTTCCTTCCTTCCTTCCTTC